>NC_054555.1:9966334-10182334 GCF_017654505.1 Polyodon spathula
TACCAGGGTTCAACATATTTTCAGAAGCGCGCACCAGTTACATGTCTCCCAGTATACTCTTGCAGTGTCAAGGCAATTGAATTGCAAAGACTGCATAAAGTCTATGATGAAATATGTCTTGAAGTCTATGAGGAAATATAATTGTTTCACTGTGAACTATGTAATTCAGATACACACCAGGGATGTAACTAAGACTCCCATTGCATACCAGTTTGACACATTCCTGATTTCCGTTACAACTAACTACAAACAAATGCCTTTCCAATCGGAGAACTAATTATTTTTGTCTTTAAACATTAATCAATAAATGTTTTCATGACAGTTCAAAATTATATAATTTGGGGTTGTGTAAACTCCCAATATTGATTTCCACTATACTCTTACATCTAATGATATTTTGAGATAACTACTTATTCTGAAGTTCAAAATAATAACCCTATGGAAGACCGAAATCACATTTAAAAATATATACATATACTTACATTTTTCAGCCTGAAAGGCTAAAGGATATGGGAGCAACCACCAGAGGGTGCAGTGTAGGGGTTAAGGGGCTGTATCAAAAATGTAATTTAATAAAAAAGTTATTGTTGATATGTTAGTTAACAGAAAGTTCAAATTGAGATATTTAGCTACATGAGATTGTCCACAGGGAGCAATAACTCCAACGTGGTACATACCACCCTAACAACAGATGCTATCGCTTTAATTGATTATACTGAACATTTGGAATCAAGGTTTTCATAGTTGAAATAAATCCACCATATCATTTAGTGTCTTTTTTATTTTCACTCAAATCATGTTTGGTTAGCTGTTAGATAGCAGTTCAATTTCCCATTTCTCCCTGTTCCACTGTGCAAGAAGAATCTTACATTTAGTGGCATGATTCTAAACCCCTGCTTCTGCTTTCCATGTAAGGAGTGTCCTCTCTCTAGATAATGGAATAGTTCTAAGCAGTGTTTTTCAGTGAAGGGGGATGTGAATACGAGCCCTGTGGTGGGTCTCTTTCTATAAAGACACAGTAATTACATCAAATGCTCTCTGGGGCTTTCCTAGAAGGTCAGACCCACCCCTTTCCTTTTAGCTACCACAGAACTCACATTATCTCAGAAACAAAGGAATCCTTGGACTTCATTTCCTGCCATTTCAGCTTGACGGAAACATGTGTTGAACTTAGCAAATATTCCCTGCAAATGTGCATCATTAACTGATTAATCAATTACTGTATACATTGTATACATCATTAACTGATTAATCAATTCAATGATTAGATTTAATGTTATAATCTATTGATTATTCCTCCAATTTCATTAAACATCATTTCTTGCAAACCACACAAACACATTCATTTTGTGTTCAGCTGCATGATATATGATATAAAGCAGTAGTCAATGATATCTAAATGATAAAGTATTTGATGTCTGAGAGAAGTGTGATTTTAATTTCCTAACATCATTCAGTGATGTGGCTGCATCATTCATGCATTCATTTATTTTTTTTTGTTACTATCTAGTTCAGGCACACCTTGATTTTCAATACAATGGTTTGTTGATGACTAGGAACCAAGCTTAAAGAAAAATAACACTGATGATAGTAATCCTAATAAATATCCAGCACCAATAAGAAATACCAACTTCACAGCACGTGAGTGAGGGGCTCTGTATCTCCCATTAGTGTTCTACTTTTCAAATATGATGCCTGGTTCACAAATGATAGCTGTCTTAATGTGCATTTGTTAAAGCTTACTTTGAATGTAATAATAGGGTAGGTTTCACATGGGAATTTATATGATCCACAGTCCAAAAACAAAAGAAATATAATCTGCTTTCCATGAATCTAAAGAAATTACACACAGAACCCATTTTTAATAATTTTAATTTGTGCCACATACCCATCTGAGGGGGGCATTGTTCCCTGCTACTGTTGATTTAGAAGATGTGAAGTAGGAGCCCAAGACATTGTAAAATAAGAGCAGGATTGTTGCACTGTGATTCTATTTTTATTGTATATTTGAATTACTGTATGTATACTGCTGTTGCAAACAGAAAGTTCTGGTGAAAAGAGATGATGCTTAAAAGGGCTTGCACTGAATATACATGTTGCCCGTTTCTTTGTGCTTCTTCAAAAGAGCTTGGACATCTGGAAACCCCTGTCTGCCTTGAAATTTCTGCCTGGGAGAGACCTTGCTGATGCAGTGTAACTACCTTGTGTCTTGTTGCTGTGCTCAGTCTTGCCATGGTGTATGAGTTTTGACAGTAAACTGTCTTCAGCAACCTCACCTTGTTAACTGAGTTTGGCTGTTCCTTTGTGCAAGTGTACCTAGAAGAATTGATGCTGTTTTGAAGGCAAAGGTTGGTCACACCAAATATGGATTTTATTTAGATTTTTCTTCTGTTCACTCACTTTGCATTTAGTCAATTGATAAATTTAATCTATTCACGTCTATTTTTGAAAGCATTCTTACTTTACAGCATTTTTTCACACCTGCCTAAAACTTTTGCACAGTACTGTGTGTATATATATATATATATATATATATATATATATATATATATATATATATATATATATATATATATAGTATATATATATATATATATATATATAAAAACATATAAATACATATTAACAAGCTATCAGAATACTTGTAGGCTATTCACACTGAATTTAATTAGGCAAATAATTAATTGGATACATAATTTACAATTTGACAGCAATAGACACATAACCTAAAACTGGCAGCATCGGTGCTAAAGCAGCAGAGTGAAGAGAAATATAAATACTATGCTACATGCACTGGTGTTTTTGTGCCTACGTCAGCACAAGATCTGGTGCACCATGCTGTCACGAATATCTACTGGTGGCTGTGTGACAGCTTAATTTTCATTCAGTTCAGAGAGCAAAGCTGCATTGCAGCTATGGTTAGAACTGCAGCCCCATGCATTCATGGACAAGTATTGTTATTTAAAAGGTTTGGCTTGCTATCTTTGAAATGCCAGCAATATCCAGCACTGGTCTATCCTGGTTTGAGTCTGTAGTGTGTACTAGCCATGCAGCTTCACATGTCAAATGACTTAGACTAAAGTGTAATTCAACTAATTGTTGTTAACAGTACTGCTGTAAACATGTACACATAAACAAATGTGTTATTCCATTACAACAACCAGCTATTATAGAAGCCTAACCCTAGTTAGGGTTAAAATAATTCCACTAGGTGATTTACCCTACAAGAGTCCCTGCAACTGCTAAATAAGCTGTTTTTACAAGGCTGTGCCAGAATATTATTTATTTATTTAGCAGGCGCCTTTATCCAAGGTGACTTACAGAGACTAGGGTGTGTGAACTATGCATCAGCTGCAGAGTCACTTATAACAACGTCTCACCCGAAAGACGAAGCACAAGGAGGTAAGTGACTTGCTCAGGGTCACACAACGAGTCAGTGGCTGAGCTGGAATTTGAACCGGGGACCTCCTGGTTACAAGACCTTTTCTTTAACCACTGGACCACACCGCATATGCAGACTACATTAGATTAGCAAATCTAAATGTACTGTATATATGGCTAAAGTATGTATGTATGTTTAATGTCTTAATCAGGTTTAAACAAGGAAACAAAAAAAAAGGAAACAAAAATATTGATGCCTTACACTGTAGGTATTTAGCAGGAAATGTGCTCCAAGATATCTGATCATGGCTTTGTGTTCAGTGACATTTTAATAAAAGATTGCACTTTGGTTGATAGCTGTGCAATAAAGTAACACCACTCATACTTAAAATGTATGGTACTTAAATATTACATTCATATTTAGAAGATACATTTTCTAATTAATGTATGTAATTTGGATTCCCCAATGTCCCAAGACTGAATCTTCTTATGTTTATACTATCAGTATGTGAAGCTACTCACATCTTGCAGTTTAATCAGACGTTAACATTAGCTGTCTTGTTTGACAGGACTGTTTTAAGGATTTAAACATATTCTGTTTGGTTAAGCAGTGCTTCGCAAAACTGAAAATAAATGTATAACCCGCTCTAAAACAACTGAAAAATGTTTCATGATCTCCGTGAGAGAATGTCTTAGTTTCTGTATATCTACATCACTGCAAAATGGATTCTCGTTGGCATATATTTAAATAGCTGGCAGGCTTCCATTTAAAATCTTATGCAATCTAATATGTGCTAAGTAATAATTGTACTCTTTCACTTGCATACAAGGTGTAACCTTCAAGCCAGAATATAAATGACTGTCACCTCTTGCCTTTTACAATAACTAAATCAGTCACTAAAATTATTACATCTCATAATGACCTAAGCACAGGCAATAAACTGACACAGCTTCTCTCAAATGATTATCCCATCTTTAAAACGCCATCAGCGATATTTCAAAAATCATTTGTAAAAACATGTACTTCAGCATCATGAGATTATCTGCTTTAGTTATTCGATTCTGAATAAAACCACAGGCTACACTTCTCAATCCAATTGGTTCAACAATGACACTGTATAAAAGGTACTTCTTGAAACATTTGTTAACTGGGCAGACGTGTTTTAAAGTCTTTTTAAGAGCATTTACCATGATGTTTGTGTCATAAATTCAATTTGACAATTACGGTGAAGGTGTCTTTTTACATCATTTCTCATGCAGTTTTAAACAATGCTTTGTCTTTTAAAGCACAATAGAACATATGAAAAAAATAAGAAAAATTCAATCTATTTTAAAACACAGATAGACTCACCAGGTGTTGCACTGGAGACTGTAGGCCAGTTCTGTACATGTACCACAGGTGCACCTTGCAAAACTGCTGATTCTTCCATAAGCACAGAGCTGAAATAGGAAAACAAAACTATAACACAACTGGTCTTCAGCCCACTATTGTTAAAGCTTACCATGATTTCACTATACTTTTATTGTACTACAAGGATATGTAATTGTAGGGGTGTGAGGATATAAGTGCACTGCAGCAAGGGTGAACAAGAAATTATTACAGACCAATAACAATTAGCTCAGTATTAGAGAAAACCTTAAGATGGATACAGTCCACATTCAACAGAAACCACACTCTTACTAGCTGTCTTGATTAAGATTAATACAAGTTAGGATAAATACAAGTTTATAAATTACAGAGCACTTGAATAAAAGAGGAATTTAGAATTTTGAGTGATGTTTTGCGTATAAGCCTTTAATTAAGTGTTGATATTTGAGTTTTCAGATTTCGTGGTGCAAAGATATTAAAATGTTTTTTTCCTGTCAGTTAAATTCCCATTTAGCTTCTAAAAGACCCACCACTCTACAGGGAGTTCCTGCATGGTTTTTCCTGTGCCCTGATTATATTATAATTGGTTATATAACATTAGTATTAGTTTAGTTTATAGCACAATACCAAAATACATTTAAAAGTAGCTGAGTTGCGTCACATTATGAGTGCAGCTAATCTAAAAATTGGTATTATGCTATCACTGTAGTTACAAGTGAGAAATTGTGGGATAATCCCTCCTTGTTGCCATGGTAACAAACAGGCTCATTATTACATCTGACTTTAGTCAACATATGAAGCCTTTTTTCGTTCAAGTTATGAGGCCACCGAGAAGCAGCATGAGTAATTTAAACTCCAGAAGATATAAAGGACACTGGTGCAAAAGGAAGTTATGTGTCAATTTGGGAGAGATTAGAAAATATCACAGAGAAGTAATTACAGAAAGTACAACGTTCTTTCTGAAATAAGGAAGTCATGTCTGGTGATTGCAGAGCAGTGAGAAACTACACCTCAAAAGTGTTTAAGCTCCTTAGAATTTCCCTTTGTTACAGAGTGGTGTGTAGGAGAACATTGTGAGAGAACACAGGACTTAAGGCTGCGTAATCTGTAAATTTGGGTCATTTACAGCACATACTGCAAAAAACAAATCCATCTGACTTAGTCAACCATGTACATTATCCAAGATCTTTTTCATTTACATTTTCAATCCCTAAAGTCTGTCATTTTTGTCCTCCAAGCTAAGGTCATCAAAGTGCCAACCAGTGACAATGCTGGTTGCAGATTTAATGAGTTTAGACCTTGGTCTATTAGAAGTTGTTTCTGAATATCCCTTGACCTAATTTATATTTACTGATTAATGTGTTTATATCTGTATAATATACATCTTACTTTAGTTCAACTAAATATTTTAGCTCCCTGTAGCTCTGGTTTTTGCAAGCAGCTGACCCAGATTTTAATATCAACACGTTACTGGTAAGAATGATACTGATACACAATGTGCCCTTGAAACAAGCATAACAATACCATAAAGCCCAGGCCTCTCACACAAATCTTCTTGTTCTTAGAGTTATATACTGTGCATGTGCAAGGTGAACAGCAGTACCGCACTACTGTATCTTCTGCTAAAAGCAAAAAATAGAAACTGCTTACCTTTGCATTCCTGCTCTCAAAGATGCAGAATAGCGCCAGTCTGTATTTGGTTGCCTAGGCTGCAAAAGAAACAGAAAACAATTAGCTGTCATGATATAATCTGCCATTATCTCACATATTAACTGACATATTATACAAGTATAATTTAGCATAAAACAAATCATAACACCAGCTACTTCATTATTTGTGATAGCTGATACAATAGTGAAGTAGGCTTTCTGGATCAACTAGATCCTAGATAAACAATGTATACCTGCATGGCCTACCTGGACTAGTGAAAGGCACTGCAAATTGAAAATGTACATTGGACCTGATCAGTAATGATTACTGATATGTGATACCTTGGTGCAATTGTGTGTATACATACATTGTATTTATCATTTAGCTAAAACTAAAGATTTGAAAGCGTTAAATTGAGTTTTACTTGTCAATTGCAATCACTTTATTGGATTCCAATGCAATGCCACTTACCTTTTTTGTGACAACACAAATATAGCCTATCAAATATTACTCTTTATAACAAACAGATTTGTCTCTGAACTGACTGTTGTAGTGTGAATACATGAATATTCTGAACTGAAGCTCCCTTCCAAGCTAACACAACTGAATAGATGATATTGATTTTACATGGTAGACTACAAGGCTAAAGGCATATTGAACTCCTTTATAAACGAACACTAACTTTGCTACTGAATGGTTCTGGATGTGAACAGATGTTTTACATGGCCTTATCTTCAAAACTTTCCTTTTACTTGCTTCAGGGCAATGAACTGACAAGACCTCTAAATGACAGTAAATTACTCCCAAACATCACTTGGCATGACTTCCTCACAAGGGATTTCTTGACACAGAAAATAAACAGTGTATATATAAGGTATTTTTGTTTACTGCTTTTATTACATATTCTGATGTGGAAATAAAATTAGTTTTACCAATAGCCAGTGAGGAAATATTATATAACAAAAAAAAAATAGTCTGTGTCCAATACCACCATTTATAATCTCTTACAAACCTATAAAGATATTGTATAAATATTTTGTAATAATAATCAGCTTTGTCTGAAAACCTGGCATATAGTTTCCTTGTTGCCTCCCTATCAATAGAAACTATTACTGTAGTTGACATAGTTTTAGGAACTTTGTAACCATTCATTCAACAAACTTAACTGAGATACCAAGCCCCATCTTTTCTGGCTATACCAGAAAAGATGGGGCTTGATATCTCAGTTAAGTTTGTTGAATAACATTACTATAACATTTAAATCTGTCAGGCAGCAAGATAAGAAATAAAGCCAAAGTGGTTTATCTCAAGCAATTCCTAAAGTCAGAGACTAACTGTAATATTACACATGGAAAAGATATAAAGCAGTTAGTGATGAAGGAATGGATGGCTAATAAATTCAGATCCATTCCAATACTACAATATATTATTAAAACAAGTTATGCATTGTACAGTTACTGTGGGGTGGGAGATTACTAAATGAAAACAACCAATATTATATATATATATATATATATATATATATATATATATATATATATATATATATATATATATACTGCTGCATGATGTTGATACTGACGGTAACGATGATTATAATACCAAACACGTAAATTTTTAATTTGTTTTTGGTCGAACAAAAAAAAAACTAAAACAAAGTGAACCTCTGCTCTTTAAATAGAATATTTGCACATATATAAATGGACTTTTCATATTTCATAAAGGAGACTGCAACACCTCAGGGATATTGTCATCAAAATGAATAATGTTTCCAATGTACTGCCAAATCCAAAGCACTGTGACTCTTAAATACTGTGAACAGCCTCACCTCCTTTGAAACACTGTTTCGATTTGAAGCAGAACCTGGGCTCTGCCCACTTTGCCCTGTCAGGTATCTGTCAGATGCTGCAGCACTGGGTCCAGCTCTAGCTGGGTATCCAGTATCGTAAAACATAAAAGTGTCACTTCCAGAGCCAGCAGTAAGACATGCCTTGTAGCAGTAAGTCTGAGACAGGGACCCGTTTCCCTTCACTTCTATAAAATGGGGCTGCACCTTCAAGCCCCGCTGAACTACAAGATTATTGTTGGCCTGTTTGTACATTTCAGCACTGTGTCTCTCCCTCGTGCAACCAGGACTTAAACAGCAGGTTCCACTGTACCTGTGGCATCGGATGACAGCCAAAACAATTATGGTCAAAAGAAAAACAAAGCAGACTGCGCTCAGAGCAATGATTAAATAGAGTGTTACATCTGAGTAGATTTTAGAGCTTTTTACATGCCTTCTGGGGTCAGGAATAATTCTTGTAACTCTGTCTACAACAACTACCTGTATGGTAGCTGTGGCTGACAGAGATGGCTGTCCGCTGTCCTTCACTAGGACTGTTAAATTAAATAACGTGGAATTCTCTTCTCCAATTTTGCGAGTGATCCTGATTTCCCCGGTATGCTGGTTAACTTTAAAAAGGGTTGGATCTGTTGCCTGCAGTAAATGGTAAAACAACCATGCATTTTGGCCAGAATCTGCATCAAGAGAAATCACTTTAGTAACCAGGTGGCCTGCATTTGCTGTTCTAGGAACCATCTCTGTTGCATTTCCTGAAGAGGGGTACAAGACCAGAGGTGCATTGTCATTTTGATCCACAACATACACATAAACTGTAGTAATACTGCTAAGTGGTGGAATACCAGCATCTTGTGCTTTAACTTCAAACTGAAACTCCCTCAGCTTTTCATAGTCAAACGAACGCAGAGCATAGATGATACCAGTGTCTGAGCTGATTGAAACATATGAGCTGACAGGTACGTCCTGAATATTAGCACTGAGGATAGAGTACGATACAATAGCATTTTCATTGATGTCTGGATCAATTGCTTTCACAGTACATAAAGGAGACCCTGGGGCATTGTTCTCATCTATATACACTGAAAAGGATGTCTGTTCAAAAAGTGGAGGATTGTCATTGACATCTGAAACTTCCACCAGAACAGTTTTCTGCGATGACAAAGTCGGGGTCCCAGAATCAATAGCTGTGAATGTTATATTGTAGGCAGTTGCCTTCTCTCTGTCTAAAAACCCAGCTGTAACTAAAGTGTAGTAATTCCTGTAAGATTTTATTTTAAATGGAATATCTGCAGGTATTTGAAGGGTGACCTGTTTATTTGCACCAGAATCTTTGTCACTCACACTGACCAGAGCCACCACAGTGTCTGGCCTTACATCCTCAGGAACTGGGGTGGAAAGAGAGGATAACACTATCACAGGGATATTGTCATTAACATCAATAATTTCCACTACTACTTTGCAATGCACTGCTACTGCAGATGCCCCCTTATCCATGGCTTGCACATAAATCTCATAAGAGTTAGTTTCCTCATAATCCACAGTGCCATTAACTCTTATTTCTCCTGTGCTTTGGTCTATGCTGAAAATCTGCCTGACTCTTCCTGGGGTGTAGCTACTGAAAGAATAAAGCAGCTCTCCATTGGTGCCTTCGTCTAAATCGGTCGCATTCAGCTTGATTACCAGCATACCCCTGGGTGCATTTTCTAACAGTTTAACTTTGTAAACAGATTTATCAAATACCGGGACGTTGTCATTTGAGTCTAACACACGAACTGCAATGTTGGTAGTGCCAGTCCTCGCAGGCGTGCCCCCATCAACGGCTGTTAAAATTAACTGGTGAAGAGACTTCTGCTCACGGTCGACTGCTTTCTTAAGTACAAGCTCGATAAGTTTGCTGTTCACCGCAGGGGCGTTTGAGTCCAGGGTGAAATGCTCATTCTGGCTGAGCCTGTACATACGGATTGAATTTGAACCCATGTCTGGATCATGTGCTCCCTCGACTGGGAAACGTGCACCGGGCAAAGCTGATTCAGTGATCTCCAAACGGTATTCGTTTCTGGGGAACAGTGGCGCATTGTCATTCACGTCTAATATTTCCACTTCAACATTGTAAACTTCCAACGGGTTTTCCACGACCACCTCGAAATGTAATAAGCACAGGCTGCGGAGTTCACAGAGAGTTTCTCTGTCTATCCTGTCATTAACAAACAAGTTCCAGTTGCTGAGATTAATGTCCAGATACTGCTTGCTGTTGCTAGAGGTTATCTTAACGCTTCGGGTGAGCAGTCTCCCGAGATCTAGCCCCAGGTCTTTCACAATATCCCCAACATAGGCCCCCTTTTCCAATTCTTCGGGAATAGAATACCTAATCTGCCCCGTCGCTACGCCCCATAAAAACAACAATATAAAAGAAGCTGGCACATGCTTCGGTATGCTGCTACATATCCCTGCAAGAGACATTGCTTCGTAAATCAAGTGCAGACGGATTATAAAAAATAATAAATAAAAATAAAAAAAAGCTTTCCGTCTTTTTATATCTATCCTCGTTCCGGAACATGAAACGTGCTGCAGTACGTTACCACACTACATCCTTGTTGACAAAAATATCCTCCCCGAAATGCCATTATGATGGTATTTAGTGAATCGTCCATGATGTGTTTTCTCTCTCATTCGGGTGTGTTTAAATCCACTGATGCTGCCTATCGTTCTCTAACTCTGAGTTTCAACTAGCCTTCCTGCTACCGAGTCTGTGTGTGTGTGCGGGGGATGGGCGGTGCAGATTGCTGGCTGCTTTTCAGCACCTAAAAGAAAAAAAACAGCGACTGCACAAGACACTGAAGAGAATGAAGATGCAATTCATATTTGCAATAAACGACAGCTGCAAATTACTATTTGTAATCTGAGTTTTAGTTTTACATTTCAAAATCGCATGTTAACAACATTTAATTCAAATATAACAAGTGTTACAATCACGCTTGAATCAATTAAGTTCAAATATCCCACAAGTTTACGAATCACGCTAAATTCTTTGTTGTGTGTGGCCGGGGGGGGGGGGGGGGGGGGGGGGGGGGGTATGTATGTATGTATGTATGTATGTATGTATATGTGTCACAATACTGACATTAAAATGCACAAGTCTACTTTTTTTTTTTTTTTTTTTTTTTCTTTTTCATTAGGATGAGTAATACCTGAATGAATGAAGTATTCCTGGATGCTGACAGCAAGGAAAGTTGTGATAAAGTGCATGGTTCGTTAATGGGTGTGTGCTAACTGTTATAAATCAATAAATGCATTGTAGAAAGCCACTGCATTCTATGTCAAATACTACCTAATACTGGTTTTAAAGGTACGGTATTAAGTATCCATTAAGATCATGGCTCCTTTTGCTGTCTTAAAAGCAGACTAAAAAAAAAAAAAAAAAAAAAAACCCTAGAAAATTAAATATGTACGTATGTAGCCATTCATTCTGTCAAAATGGGAATTGTAGCGTACAGTTCTCAGTGCATCAAGAAACTATTATTATTATTATTATTATTATTATTATTATTATTATTATTATTATTATTATTATTATTATTATTATTATTATTATTATGTATGGGAATCTGAGGTACACTGAAACACATTTGCGCTTTTGAGGTATTCCTATATACTAAACAAACGCTATTGTGTAATGCTGAGCCCCTAAGATGGATGTCTAGCAGGGGCTGAGCTCTGCAGTGCCACAGAGGAATTAACTATAGCTTTGTTGTCTGTTTTCTAGGTGCAACACCTTGAAAAAGATAAAATGGCTTAATGTGCCTCAATATACTCAAAGTTAACTGAAAACAACATCTCTGTGCATGAACTATATATTCACAGTGGTCCAAAGTAATTATTTAATAACTGTAAGTAAGCATAACGTGTTTGTTGAAATGTTCTCTTTTGCAATGTAATTCAAAGTAAAAAACATTGATCTGGTAAACTATATAAGCTTCTTAACACCAGTTAATTCTGTGTCATAAAAGAACCCTCAAAAACCTTAAGTTTTGACTAAGATAACCACAGACTAAAGAAAACATTACAGGGGATTATAAATCTTGTAAAACAGAAATCAAAATACACAGTCATCTGACACATGTAAGAGAGGAATTGTGTTATTTCTTTACATGAAGTTGGGGATTGGCATAACCTAACATTGCTCTGAACAAAACAACCAATGTAATCATTTAACAATCATAAATAAGCTACTGGCAGCAGTTCATCTTAACTATATTCAAATGAGCATGCATGTAGTCCAAGTAATCAAGGATATATTGCCCCCTGTCTGAATTTCTGCATTTTTGCACATTGAATTTGGTCAGATCTTTTTTGGGTTATAGTCATATATAGAGAAAGTCTGAGAGAGGAAAAAAAAATGACTCGTTGAAATGATTCATTTGTTTGGTGTGCAAGGTAATCAAACATGCAATCTTCAGGTGTGAAAAAGTTATTGCCCCCCCTAGTTAACTCAACCCAATTAAAGGGATAATTAGGGTCAGCTGTTTGAATACTTTGGTTAACAATCAGGCCTGATTTGATTTGATTCTGCCCAATATAAATCTGACTAACTTTGGCCCTTACCATCAGAGTGAAGTTGTCAGCACATCATACCACCATCAAAAGAAATTCCTGAAGACCTCTGGAAAAAAAAGTTGTTGATGCCTTCCAGTCTGGAAAGGATTACAAAGCCATTTATAAGGCTCTGGGGCTCCACTAAACCACAGTCAGAGCCATATTGTCCAAATGGAGAATATGGGACAGTAGTAAATCTTCCCAGGAGTGGCCATCCTGCCAAAATGCTCTCCAAGAGTAAGGTGTAAAATCGTCCAAGAAGTCACAAAGAACCCTAGAACAACATCCAGGCATCTGCAGGCCTCTTGCCTTGGCTAAGGTCAGTGTTCATGACTCCACCATCAGAACACACTGAGCAAAAATGGGATTCATGGCAGAGTAGCAAGGCAGAAACCACTGTTCACTAAGAAGAACATGAATGCTCATTTCAAGTTTGCCAAAAAGCATCTGGATGATCCTCAAGTGTTCTGGAACAATGTTCTATGGACAGATTAGTCAAAAGTGGAACTTTTTGGCCAACATGGGCCCCGTTATGTCTGTCGAAAACCAAACAATGCATTCCACAGTAAGAACCTCAGACCAACGGTCAAGCATGGTGGTGGTAGTGTCATGATTTGGGGATGCTCTGCTGCATCAGGACCTGGACAACTTGCCATCATTGAAGGAACCATGAATTCGGCTCCATATCAGAGAATTCTACAGCAGAATGTCAGGCCATCCGTCCGTGAGCTGAAGCTGAAGCGCAGCTGGGTCATGCCACAAGACAATGGTCCGAAACACACAAGCAAGTCTACATCAGAATGGTTGAAGAACAATAAATTTAAAGTTTTGGAATGGCCTAGTCAAAGTCCAGACCTAAACTCCATTGAGATGTTGTGGCAGGACCTGAAATAAACAGTTTATGCTCAAAAACCCACAAATGTCACCGAGCTGAAGCAGTTCTGCATGAAGGAGTGGGCCAAAATTCCTCCACGGCACTGTGAGAGACTGACCAATAACTACAGGAAGCGTTTGGTTGCAGTTATTGCTGCTAAAGGTGGCGTAACCAGTTATTGAGTCTAAGGGGGGCGATTACTTTTTCACATGGGGGCATTGGGTGTAGCATAAATGTATTTAATAAATAAGGGCGGGGGGGGCTGCAGCTTCTTCTCTGGACTCCCAAGAGTCCCGTCTTGAACTCTATCAAACATGACTGGGAACACCTCGATAAACAATTGTGTAAAACTCAAACACTATGTGAATGAACTGCGGTCAAAACTCATCGAACTTTGGCAAAATCTGTACCGGAGTGTAACACAGAATCCCACTGATTCCATGCCTGCAGCATGGTGCAAAAGGTGACGCTCCCAGATACTAATGTGTTTGTTTCTGCTCAGTTTGGTTTATGTTGTGTTGCAGTTTGGTATAATTAATGTCATCTCTGTTTCAAGACCGCTCCTCTTAATACAGCAGGGCAACCAGTAGGTCATATATATATATATACTATTGATTATATTAATTATATTATCTATCTATCGTAGTATATACTAACTATATATATATATATATATATATATAATATATATACATATATATATACACACACACACACACACACACACACTTTGGAGGTTCTTATTTCCCTATATTTTCACCTGCAGTATAAAAACTTGAAAAGCAGTCTGATTAAGTAGTCTAATATCCAGTGTGGTTAACTCTGCAGTGAATGATGACATTCCTTTATAAATACCACTCAAGATAAAAAAAAAAAAAACTACATAAATACGTCCATGGATTAGTATAGCCACCCAGTGGTAAAATAAGTCGGTCTGATGATGTCTTCCATGCACAAGCTGTTCCTCACACAAGGTCACTACACTCGAGCTGAGATGTGTTGCTCTGCTAACTGATACATTTAAGAGCGTCCATGCTCAAACGTGATTTAAATGGAAAGGGTTTCACTATGCTCTGTTCAATTCAATACATTGACCAGAACCTACTTCTACAATTAGACATGTGAAACAGTATAGTCGACAGAAATGTTATTCTGTTATTGCTTAGATTTATTTTACATTTCTAATATATTTTCTTAACTTTAAACATTTATGAAGGTACAGTATTTCACTCTGGAACAACCACCTCCTCCACATATGTGTGACCCCTGTGGAAATATCAGAGAAAAGATTTGGATATTTTCCCTGTGGTTAAATTACTATAACCTTTACTGACATACAAAGACAGACCTTCACCTATCAGAAAAGGAGAAGATACACGTTTGGGGAAGGTTGAGGGCTGTGTTTGGATTCAGAATGTTGGCCCCCGGGTTACTTTATTTGGTAACCCCATTTCTGGATCACTACAGTATCCATGTATCTCAAATCAAAGAAACCCACAAAAACAAAATAAAAAAATAAAAACAAATTTAAAAAAAAAAAAATGTAAAAATGGCAAAAACCAAACAAATAAATAAATAATAATGTTAAAAAAAGGGAAAGGGGTCCGAGCGCATTGTGCGACCCCCAAGATCAGTAACTTAAAGAAAACAATTAGGCCACCATTCCCCAATTTGTCATGCATTAAATATTGAAATATTGAATTTCCCCAGGCAACGGTGGATACTTCAGTTAGTATTTAATAAATGCACTGCTTAGTTTCAACTTTCTGACTAGTAACTACAAAGTAAGCATGAGCAATTGCATTTAAATCACTTTTTGTATACACGCTGGCTTCATTAAATTAAGATTTTATAGGATGCACACACAAATCTATCCTGTAAGTTCATTCAGATCAGACGTGCACACCATATCAAAGGGAAATGAAACACCTATCAACAACTTAAGTATGTAAAGACTTGCTAAAGATTAGATTAAAAGGATCCATTATTAAAGAAGGTACTGAGTGATGCAGGTACAGTAGTTATGAGGTTGCTGTTGTTTTGTAGTTACAGCATCAACAACACTAATTGCTGGTGCATGCATTTAAATTCCTTTTAATATTGATAATACAGTGTAAATAAAAATTTTAGTTTGCAGATATATATAGATATATATATATATATATATATATATATATATATATATATATATATATATATGCTCAATGCACAATTTTACTTTCAGACACAGACAGATTCACATCTTTGGCATGCATAACATTCCACATACCTCAGCAGTGGCATTCATTGTATTGCCATTGGTATTCTGTACTTGTACCAGCCAGTCTGGCTCTTTTGCAGTAGCAGTTCTTGTAATACTCCCATGTCCTGGAGGGCTGCACCCTCTCAAAACCAGCAAGGTGCCATTTCTGGAATGAGCAACCATAGGAGTCCTACATTGGTAAATCTGGGAACGTGTGCCTGTGCCAGTAAAGTCTATAAAGTCTGGAGGTAAGGCACAATTTGAAGGAAGCTGGTAGTTCAACTTGTAATCCCCAAAGTCATTGTCACAACAAGTTCCAAAACAACAACTGTAACTGTAGTGATTTCTATATCTGTAACATCTGTAAGCAATGAGGAGAACGAGGAGTCCAAAAAACACAAAGCAAAGGGAACCTAAAGTAATGATTAAATACAAGTTTAAATCGGTAAGTGTCTCCTGATTCTCCAGCTTGTCACTGAAGTCAGGCAGCACTTGCGGAAGAGAGTCTGTTAGCAGCAAACCGATAGTAACTGTAGCACTGAGTGATGGCTTCCCATCGTCTCTCACTTGGACGACCAGTTTCTGTTTGGCAGAGTCTGTGTTTTTAATAGGCCTTGCTGTCCTGATTTCACCTGTGTGTGGTGACAAACTGATAAGACTGGGATCTGTAGCCTGAATTAACTGGTAGGATAACCAAGCATTTTGTCCAGTGTCTGCATCAGCAGTAATAACCTTTGTCACTAAGTATCCAGCAGCTGCAGAGCGAGGGATCATTTCTACAGCTAAAGAGCCTCCCTTTGTCTGAGGATGCAAAAACACAGGGGAGTTATCATTCTGATCCACAATGACAATGTTCACAGTGACATTTGCAGTCAGTGATGGAAAACCTCTGTCTTCGGCTTGTACATAAACCTTAAAGTCTTTCAGCTCTTCAAAATCAAATGCAGTTTGGGAAAAAATAACTCCACTGTCCCTGTCAATGGATACATACATGGAAACAGGCTGGTCCTTAACCTGAGACTCCAGAACAGAATAGGAGACTTCCCCATTTAAACCTACATCATTATCAGATGCCGCCACCTGGTAGATTGGATCTCCTGGGTTATTATTTTCAGACACAAAGACTGTATACACTTCCTGTGTGAACTGTGGGGGATTGTCATTTACATCGGATATCTGAACACTAATAGTCTTCTCACTGGAAAGGGCAGGGGATCCTAAATCAGTGGCAGTAATGGTAATATTATATTCAGATACAGTTTCCCTGTTTAGAACGCCATCAGTTACTATGGTGTAGTAGTTTCCTAAAGATCTGATTCTGAAGGGTATATTTCTGGTGATCTCACACTGAACCTGCCCATTCACTCCGGAGTCACGGTCTGTTACAGTTACCAAGGCAACCACTGTTCCTGGCACTACATCCTCCTGTATTGGACTATTTAAGGAACTTATTATTACCTCAGGCACATTGTTGTTAACATCTATTACATCAACAAGCACCTTACAGTGGCTTGTTAATGGAATGACACCTCCATCTTTTGCTTGAACAACAATTTCATAAATAGTGTTTTCCTTGAATTCTAACTGTTTCTTTACACTTATCTCTCCGGTTCTAGAATCAATATTAAACATGCTTAATACTTTGCTGGGAGTGCGGCTACTAAACGAATATAAAATCTCACCGTTTGGGCCTTCATCGAGATCAGTAGCATTGAGCTTAATTACTAATGTGCCAACTGGTGTGTCTTCGAGAAAACGTACTTTGTAGACAGACTGTTCAAAGTTTGGAGCATTGTCGTTTGCATCCAAAACTGTGATAATAATAGCGGCAGTGTCAGATTTCTCTGGCACGCCCCCATCAAAAGCAGTGACTAGTAGATTTATTAAAGACAGCTTTTCTCTATCCAGCTGCTTTTCTAGTACTAATTCTGCCACCTTACTCCCGTCACTGTGAGTCTGTGTAGCAAGACTAAAATAATCATTGGCACTTAAAGAGTACGACTTTAAAGAATTGATTCCTACATCTATATCCTGAGCACTCTCTAATTGATAACGGGACCCTAACAATGCTGTCTCGATTACATTAAAACGAATCTCTTTAACAGAAAAAAGAGGTGAATTGTCATTTATATCTTGAATTTCTACCTTTATATTGTGCAACTCGAGCGGATTTTCCATAATTGCCTCCAGATTCAAATAACAGGTGGGTTGTTCGCCGCACAGTTCTTCCCTGTCTATCCGTTTGTTAACGAGTAAATCCCCATTTTGTACATTTGCAAAAAAATACTGTTCACTGTCGGTTGACGCTATTCTTAATTTGCGAGAGGACATTTTTCCAGCGCCCAGCCCTAAATCCTTAGCGATGTTTCCAACAAAGGCCCCATACTGCAGCTCCTCGGGAATAGCATAAAACATTTCCCCGGAAACCAGATTCCAAAAGCAAGCAGAAAATACAGAGCAGAGCAGTTGTTTTATAAATCCCCGAGTCCTCTGCACACAGATCATGATGACACAACGCAGATAGTTTCTGATATGAAAGGGGATACTTTATTCTTTCTTTTTTTTTTTTTTTCCTTTACAAACATATACTTGATTCTACAGTACTCCTGGCGTGTCGTTTTTGTAGTGCGAAATCCAATATCCCGTTTACTAAAAGCTTCAGTGCTAGAAAGCAAAAAAATGACGACTAGTTCTATATAAGGGAAAGTGGGTGGAGTGACAGAGCTCCGATTTCACAGTGAGAAGCTTATTGGTCGACAACGACACTTGACGTCTCAACCAATAATGCACCAGAGGCTCTGGCTGAAAGTTTTGCCGAGCTGAATTAATCGCTTTTGCTTCATAAAATCAAAAGAAACCTGCTGAATAATGTTACGTTAACATATTGAATTACGTACTGCTTTGTAGTGTTCCATATACTTAACGAAAAACAAAAATGTGACGTTTCGAAATCAAGCATGAACTACTGCAATACCATTATGGCTTCCGGTAGACTTCTCTTTTAACTATGTGTCAATCCTAAAATTATACTTGATGCAAAACGTTTGGCCATAGCTGTAGATCCTATAAAATCCCACCCGATATTCTTATTGTAGTACTCATAAACCAAGTTTCTAAACACGCATGCATGTTATCCAAAAATATAGCATGATACAAAATAAATGTTAAAGCTAAGGAGCAGACTGCTTAAAAATTAAACACAATCAATCATGTGCAAGATTGAAGTAGTTTTTTTTTTTTTTTTCCAAAATTAATAAGAAAGCCCAACTCCAATGCATGTAGAGATCCTATAAATGACTGACTGACTGACTGACTGACTGACAGATAGATAGATAGATAGATAGATAGATAGATAGATAGATAGATAGATAGATTTAAAAAAATAATAATAATTAAGCCTTTTATTTATTTTTCACAGATAATGGATTAGTACCATATAAATAGCCCAATATTTTAAAATATGTTAAACCATGTGTATTGAGAGCAAGAATACTTTGTTTTTCAGCTTTTGCACCAAGTATATTATAAATATAATCATTCCAGAATGAAAGTTATTGATAAATAAAAAAAAAAAACTCTAACATAGTGATTATTTCTTTATCTCACTTTCAATATAGTTATGTTTCTGTGTTTTTTTTTTTCGATAGCTAAATCGATCGATATATATAGATTGATAGATTAGCTATAAATGCATTGTAATGCTAGCAATATTGTTTAAAGCCTGTCATTTTTATTAGGATTCTGGACATACCAGCTGGGCATGTAATGGCACTGGACATACTTCCAGTTCCTTCTGAGTTACATCTAGGAACAGTGGCTTGCAAAAGTATTCAGACCCCTGACCAATTCTCTCATATTACCGAATTACAAATGGTACATTGAAATTTCATTCTGTTTGATATTTTATTTTTAAACACTGAAACTCAGAATCAATTATTGTAAGGTGACATTGGTTTTATGTTGGGAAATATTTTTAAGAAAAATTAAAAAAATGAAATATCTTGCTTGCATAAGTATTGAACCGTTGTGCTGTGGAGGCTCCCAGTTTGCACCGATGAAAGAAATTGCCGAAACGAGGACACAATTATCTTACCATTGGCCTCCACCTGTGAACCATTAAAGTTGCTGTCACATTTTCTGGATAAAAAAAAAACCCACTGTTGAAGAATCATTGGTAAGGCTGTGAATCTGAAGGAAAATGAAGACCAAAGACCATTCTACAGAAGTTAGAAATAAAGTAATACAAATGCATAGATTATGGAAAGGGTACAAATTAATATCCAAGTGTTTGGATATCCCAGTGAGCACAGTTGGATCAATAATTAGGAAGTGGAAGCTGCATCACACCACCCAGGCACTGCCAAGAAAAGGCCGTCCCTCAAAACTCAGCGCTCAAACAAGGAGACTTGTGAGAGAAGCCACAGAGAGGCCAACAATCACTTTGAAGGAGCTACAGAGTTCAGTGGCTGGGAGTGGAGTAATGGTGCACCAGTCAATCATATCGGGAGCTCTGCATAACACTGGCCTGTATGGGAGGGTGGCAAGAAAGAAGCCGTTACTCAAAAAGTACCATCTGAAAGCACATCTGGTGTTTGACAGGAAGCATGAGAGTGACCCAGCTGCGATGTGGGAAAAGGTTTTGTGGTCAGATGAGACCAAGATAGAGCTTTTTGGCCAAAACTCAAAGCGCTATGTGTGGCACAAACCTAACACTGCCCATGCCTCAAGACACACCATCCCTACAGTGAAGTATGGTGGTGGCAGCATCATGCTGTGGGGATGCTTCTCATCAGCAGGGACTGGGCATCTTGTTACAACTGAAGGAAGAATGGATGGAGCAAAATACAGGAAAATACTGCAAGAGAATCTGCTTCAGTCCGCTAAAAAACTGAAGCTTGGGAGGAAATTTACCTTTCAGCAGGACAATGATCCCAAGCACAAGGCCAAAGCAACATTGGAATGGCTCAAGAACAAAAAGGTGAATGTCCTACAGTGGCCCAGTCAAAGTCCTGATCTCAATCCCATTGAGAATCTGTGGCACTATTTGAAAATTGCGGTCCACAAGCGTTGTCCAACCAATCTGAACAACCTGGAGCAAATCTGCCAAGAATGGGCCAAAATCACTCCGACACTGTGTGCAAAGCTGGTACATACTTACCCCAAAAGACTTAAAGCTGTTATTGCAGCGAAAGGTGGCTCTACCAAATATTAATGTGTGGGGGTTGAATACTTATGCAAGCAAGATATTTCAGTTTTTTATTTTTCTTAAAAATATTTCCCAACATAAAACCAATGTCACCTTACAATAATTGATTTTGAGTTTAAGTGTTTTAAAATAAAATATCGAACAGAATGAAATTTCAATGTACCATTTGTAATTCAGTAATATGAGAGAATTGGTCAGGGGTCTGAATACTTTTGCAAGCCACTGTGTATGTGTGTGTATATATATATATATATATATATATATATATATATATATATATATATATATATATATATATATATATATATATATATATATATACACACAGCAGTAGATCCAGTCCTTAAGGAGGCTGCGTATTCATATGTCTGCATGAACTGAGGGGATATATTAACTTCAAATGTGAAACTTAACATGTAGTTTTCAAATTAATTAAAACAGTAACTGTGTTGGTACAGCTTCATGGCACTAAGAAAGATAACAAACCCCAGAAAGAAATATGGAAACTGAACCTAAACAAATTATCAAATATATTTAAACATTTAAACACAAATTTTCCTGATTGTCACATTCAGCAGCCTCGTCTGCAAAATCTGGAAGAACTTAACCACTGGCTACCTATCTCTGCTCGCATTCAAGACCCTTGTTCTTGCCTACTTTTCTCTTCACCACATCGCCCCCTCCTACCTTCAATCCCTTATGGCTCCCTTCTCCTTCTCTCAACCTTTCTGCTCCTCTACTGGCCTAATGATCATGCCTTCCCTCCATTCTCCATCCTCCCATGCCTTCTCTTCCCTAGTCCCTCTGTAGTGGAACCACCTATCAGAGAAATTCTGGACTGCTCCATCTCTCACTTGTTTAGACTGCTCTTGCAGATCTATCGATCCACCCATCCTACTATATAATATATTCTCCTGACCTAAGCATCAGATTACTGGATCCTCAGCTGATGTATTATCCTTGCACTAATGCACTACTACTATGTCATTGTAGATATAAATTCTTATAATCTTAACTTGTTGCATCTTATTTAATGTTGTACCTTAATACTGTTGTATAATTTTCACTTTAAACTATTATTTAAATATTGATCTTGCACTGTAACCCTGTAATGCCCTGTAACACTTGTAAAATGCCTTGGATAAAGTAGTTTGCCAAATAAATAAATAACAATAATATATAACAATAACAACAAACCAATTGTTACATAGATGAGAGTGAAGGCAGCCCATTATCCTTTACCAAAATGAACAACTTTTTTTGGTGACATCACTGCTTTTAACAGAATGCAATGTCCTGTTTTCACCAGTATGCATCGCAACGCTCACGAGACTCAATCTGTACCCTGTAGTAGTTAACCACACATTCTGTCTATCATCAGCTATAACCTTGGTTAACAGGAAACAGAATTCCCCAAGAAGCTCACTAGTAAGGAGAAAGCGGCTTGGAACAGCTTTGTCACAGTGGTTCGGGGCTTCCTGGGCAATCACAAGGCCGAAAACTATGTGGAGCTGGTTGAGACTCTGGTGAAGAACTACTGCACAATGGGCTGTAGGATGTCCCTCAAAGTTCATATCCTTAATGCTCATCTTGATAAATTCAAGGAGAACATGGGAGCGTACTCGGAGGAGCAAGGCGAGCGCTTCCACTAGGATATACTGGACTTTGAACGTCGCTACCAAGGACAGTATAAAGAGAACATGATGGGAGACTACATTTGGGGGCTGATTCATGAAAGTGATTTACAGTATAATCATAAATCCCGAAAAACTACTCACTTCTAAATCTTTTGTAGTCATTTTTTTATTACTTTAGTATGAATACATGTTCATTTGGATTCATATGTTGTTTTTTTCTGACTTTATGTGAACGAAAAGACCGTTTTCTCATTGGAAATAGGTACATTTCAAAATTTCACTGAACTGGTCACAAAAGCAAAGTTTGTGGGGAATAATAGCCATTTTCTTTACTTTTGAGGCATAAGCAATTAGGAAATATCACTTACTACCCAGGAACAAAAATTGCGTTACATAGTGTAATCTGCAATACGATTTTTGCATTACCAAATACACCAGAAACATTTCTTATTGACAGCTTCCACATACATTTCTACACCACTTTCTTCAAAGTCAAATGCATCCTTTAACCTGATTTCAGGTTTCCCTTCACTGCAGTATTGCTACTGAAAGAGTAAACTATGCCACCATTTTACCTTGGTATAAATCAGTGGCATCTATCTTAACAATCAACATCCCCTTGGGCGCGTTTTCCACAAGTGAAACCCTGTATACAACTTGCTCAAACACTATAGTACTGTCGTTGGCACCTAAAACATGTGATCTTAACTGTGCCAGTCTTTTCTAGAACTCCACCATCAGCTGCTATAATGAATATGAGTTTGCTGGAAATTTGCGGTCTCATTTTACATCTAATTTCAAGTGTGCACAGTCTATATAGCTTTGTTGAGTTTCTTTCCCACATCTGGATCCTCATGAGCCGGGGGTTTAAATCATGCTCCGGGTACTGCTAACTGGTTGTAGTCCACATATTTGTCTATTCTTTCATTTACATACATATTTCCATTATTCAAATGAATATTGAAAAAAAAGAGCTTACTTAAGCCAGAGACCATCTTGAAATTCTTGGATGATAATGATGCAACATCTAAACCCAGATCAACAGGAACATTCCCAATAATTGTGCCTTTGTCCACTTTCTCTGGAAAGACACAGCTTATCTCTCCACCAAAAGCATAACCAGAGAAAAGTTCAAACAAAAGTATTATCTCCAATCTCCACTTTTGAATTATATTGATCATAATAAATCAGATTCAAAGGCACACAACAATCATTAACCAGACATCCTTTTATAACTATGGTCCAAGATAACAATTACAAAATTCAACCCAAGTTCCAAAAAGCCTTAAAGGTTAAAAGCACACCAGTGTCCAAGCGTTGTGTAGTGAGCCTGTGAGTTCAGTCGACTGCAAGAGGTTGCACAATACAAGGAAGTGTAGGTGGAGTACTGGATCCTTGTTAAGATTAACCATCATTATTGAAGAACAGCGACACTCACAGTCTCAAACACAGCTTGTATTTACCTTGCCTTTTTGCTAATAAATATAGTGAAGCAATTAACCAAACTCTACCATAACAAAGTAGTATTTTATTCAATTGATATTTATATATGATATTGTAGTATTGAATACCTTATTGACAATGAAACATTATTATTATTATATATTATTATTATTATTATTATTATTATTATTATTATTATTATTATTTATTGACAATTTAATTTGAAACGTAAATAATGAACTCATTTTTAAACAGTATGGTGATACAATGTATTATTCTATATACCTAAATAAGTGTAACACATAAGCCATATGGTATAATAAAATTGTTTTATCAAAAAGAAGCATAAAATATTTTACTTATAAAGATTTTTTAAGATTATTTTCATATCTTCCCCTCACGTTTAGGCTGTCGCTCCCTTCTGGCTGGCTGTCTGGCTTGCACTCTTTGTGTAGCACTATGTGGTCTGCCACCTGTTAAAGGGTTAAGGATAACTTCCATTCATCACTGCAAGTATATATAGGCCTGCTCAATCCTAAATTCTCAAAGAAAGAAAGAAATACATAAGTGAAGCTATGCAGTTATATTTCCATTTGTAATATATGGACATAAACACACATGATCATAATTAGTCTTCAAGGGCAATGAACAACCAATGAAAGGAGAAAGCAGAAGAAAGAAACTAGCCTTGTGTGTTTCAGCACCACAGTGCCGGACAGCAACCTCCAGCATAACAAGGACCTAAGAATACTTAAACTGGGCTATTTAGAATCTTTGTTTTAGTTATTATTTATATCTGATTTATATATACACTTTTGCTTTGATTGTTATTTTCTAAATTAAACCTAAGTTGTTTTAAAAAATAATCACAGATATACCAGCGATTTGTAAGCATGAAATTTTAGTAACGCCGGTTTACAATATTACAAGAAATGTGTGTGCACATTTGTATGCAGTTGGAATACATCTCCTATTTGTATAATGCAATGGAGACATACTGATAATCATACAAGGAGAAACAAATACATTTTTTGGTGCTCTAAAACTGCAGATGACTTATAAACTGATAACTAATAATGAGATTAAATCCAAGGTTCATGTCACTGTTTCCCCTGAACGTGTAAATGATCAGAAATCTTCTGTTTCCAGGACATTCATTACTTGTACTACTTCAGGACCCCACTGACATGTATCATCAGCTCAAGCAAATCAAATCGCTGTTGTTACATGTGTTGCCCAGTAGCAAACCGACAGTAACTGTAGTTGATCTCTGTAGGGGTTGACCATTATCCTTCACTACCTCAACGAGTTTTTGCTTACTTGCATCCTTGATTGCATGCAAAGTTCTGATTTCACCCTTAGAGACACAAAACTGAAGAGACTTGGTTTGGTCCATTGTTTCAAACTGTATATTAATCAAGAATTCTGCCCAGAGTCTACATTATCAGAAACAACTTCAGTCATTAGGTATCCTACTCCTGATGAGCAAAGCACCATCTCCACAGGGATTGGCCCTTCACTGTTTGAAAGACAGAGTATAGCAGGGAACATTATCAATCTCATCAACAATAAACACATTAACAATCACGCTATTAAAGAGGAGGTGACCCGTTATCTGTAGCTTGCACGAGGAAGTGAAACTGCTTAAGGGTCTCATAGTCCAATGTAGACTGTGCGTAAAGGCTGTAGCTGAATATATATTGAAAATCAGTCATTATGACTAAGTAGGTAAGTGCATATAGAATTATTACCAACATCGGAATCTTGCATGCTCTCCAAAGGGAAATGAGATCCTGGGGTGGCAAATTCTGTAACTTTGAATTGGTATTCTGTTTCCGGAAATGCAGGAGAGTTGTCATTGATATCTAGTATTTCTATTTTTAGTTTAAACAGTTACAACTTCTACACCTATAAAGCAGGATATTTGGAATTCAAATATCCCTTATCTGTGTATTCCATCATTCACCACTAGAAACCTATTGCCTGTATCAACATTGAAACATTTCTTACTGCTGTCAGCGATGATTCTGACTCTGTGGTTTACAAATCTAGATGTGCTTGTACAACTTTAACAATTGTTACATCTCCCAGTAAGCAACATAGATACTGAAGGTAGAGTGAGATCCTGGGTCCAAGAATGAGCACTGCTTCCACATATGAATATCTGTTCTTTGAAAGACCAATTCTCACAGGGCTGAATGTTATGTTCTGCTGTCTGCTCATGGTGGATGTTTGTATTTCAACTTACATTCAAATGCAGAGTGGTGAACAGTGACATTCACAGTAATTCTAATGTCTCTGAACAAAATTCCATCAAAAATCTAAAATAAAGTACCAAAGCTGTGTTAACACTTTGAATGGGTGAATAAAGGTATCAAAGTGTAGGATACATAAAGTCATAGGCAAACAGGCATTGTGCATAATTATATTAAATACTGTACATATATAGGCATGCATATACTGATTGTCCACAATGTTGCCACACAAATCAACCAGTGGATAGAGGGAATAACCCACTGTAACCTAAATCTAGCACTCAGGAAAAACTTTAGATTTATACACTGATACAGATAATTACAGACAACATTCCAGTTTCCTCATTGTTGTTTAATGCTTTTTTAAAGTATGATTTAAATGTTTAGGACACTCTTGTCTAATTTTAATTATTTCTACTGTTAAATGCAAATAAAATCAAGAAAGAAAACTTTACATGCTATACTCTGGTTGTTCAGTCTAACGTGCCTTAAAGTTATATTATTATTATTATTATTATTATTATTATTATTATTATTATTATTATTATTATTATTATTATTATTATTATTATTATTATACAGTGCAAAATGTGAGTCCTCTGAAGGTTAGACTTTTTTTTTTGTTGTTTGGGTTGAAAGGCACAAGCAAAATGTTAATGTGTAGAAAGTAAACACATGTTACATTGATCAAATTGAGAGGAATATTATTATTTCTTATTCTTTACAATACTGCCACCAGCAGACTGTTTGACACATTCTAAATTTCCATTCTAGAGCTCCCTCTAAGATTAAACAATACTATTTTTCATAAACTGCAGAGTGTCGAAAGTGCACATCTAAATGTCCTATTAAAATTTTAAAAAGGCACCGTAATGTAGTTATTATACTGTAGCTATTGATACTGAGTAATGAAATAAGAACTATAATTATAACAGTAAACCCATATTTGCTTACCTCTATATTTGAAATGATTGCTTGGTTTCCAATGAGCTCAGCCCGTTTAGTTGAATTTGTCCCGTTGATATATATAATCTCCCCCTTTTGATTCCCAAACTGGGTGTTACAGACCATGAACTCGCTCTTTGATGTCTCTGAGCTTAGACGCACGTCACAACGCTGGGTTTTACAATAACCCCAGGTGCCATCAGGGTAAGAGGAAATCATAGGTGTGCTATACCTGTTCAAACTGTTCTGTGTCCTCTGGCATTTAATGAATATGAAAGTAAGAAGAGTCAATAAAAAAATAATTGATATAGAGACAATTGATATCAGTAAATATGTATTTAAATCCGAGAAATCATTGTCCTTTGTTGGCATTTGTTTGAATTCTGAATGCTGTTCTTGAGTGCTGTCGCTAATCAATATAGTCAGGGTCACAGTGGCTGATAACGGTGGCTCTCCATTGTCCTGAACCAAAATGACTAAATTATGCTCTTTGGGGTCATTATCCCTCAAAATTTGTCTTGTTCTAATTTCCCCAGAGTAAAGACTTACACTGAAAAGATTGGTTCTTTTGGGTTCCACAATGTGATAAGAAAGCCATGCATTGTATCCAGAATCTGCATCAAAAGCCCGTATCTTGGCAACAAAATATCCAGCATTAGCAGAGTAAGGGATATTTTCAGTATTAGTGAGGCCGAGGTTAGAATATGGCGGGAGAATCTCAGGGGTATTGTCATTGTCATCAAGAATAAACAGGTTCACAGTCATGTTGCTGCTTTGTGAAGGGGTTCCAGAATCCTTAGCTTCAATATGAAACTGGAACATTTTACATTCCTCATAATCAAAAGATTTCATTCCATAGATTTCCCCACTCACAGAGTTCACCTTAATTAAAGTAGAAACTGGTACTCCCTGGATTACAGATTCTAATAAAGAGTATGTCACTTGAGCATTCTCATTTACATCAGTGTCAGTCGCAGACACAGTAAATATAAGAGATCCAATTGGACGGTTTTCCTTTAAATAAACCACAAGAGGAGACTGTGGGAAAAGTGGTGCATTGTCGTTTACATCTGAAACATGGACCCTGATAACCTTGGAGCTGGAAAGTGGAGGAGTTCCTTCATCTGTTGCTGTAATAGTGATATTGTAGTCAGATACACTTTCTCGATCCAGAGCTCCCTCTAGGGTTAAAGAATAATCATTTTCATAAGAGGATTGTAGTTTAAATGGAGGAGTTCCAGAGAGGTGACATTTAACCTTCCCGTTGTTGCCACCATCTTTGTCTGAAACCGTAATGAGAGCAATCACTGTGCCCCTCTTAGAGTCCTCCTCAATGGTACTCACAAGAGATGTTACAGTTATATCAGGAGCGTTATCATTGAGATCAATCACTTCAACCAAAACTTTACAATGTGTGCCCATTGGGTTCTGTCCTTTGTCCTGAGCTAACACGCGAATTTCATAAAGATGACTTTGTTCAAAATCCAGGTCCCCTTTAACTGTAATTTCACCCATTCTAGAATCAATGTCAAACATATTTGAAATGTTTTTTAACCCAAGGTTACTGAAAGAATAAACAATTTCTCCATTTAAACCTTCATCCAGGTCAGTTGCATTAAGCTTGATTATTGCACTTCCATATGGTATATTTTCAAACACAATAACCTTGTAGACTGAGCTGTTGAAAACAGGAGCATTGTCATTGGCATCCAACACTTTCACAATAACCAGTGAGGTTCCAGATTTAGGTGGGTTTCCTCCATCAATAGCTGTCAGCACAAGCTGAATCAGAGGCTGTGTTTCTCGATCTAAAGCTTTCTGTAGAATCAACTCAGCAGATCTACTTTGATCACTATCAGTATGTAAATCTAGAATAAAGTATTCATTAGGACTGAGTTCATATGTATTTACAGAGTTAGTGCCTACATCTGGATCATGAGCAATCTCCAGTGGAAATCGTGCTCCTGGAAATGTTAACTCAGCCATGTTTAAATATAATGATTTAACAGGGAAAGTGGGTGAATTGTCATTGATATCTAAAATATTTATTTTTACCCGGTATAAAATCAATGGATTGTCAGCAATAACTTCTACGTTTACAGAGCAGGTGGGAGTATTGGGGCACAGATCCTCTCTGTCAATTCTTTCATTAACAAACAGAATGCCAGTATTTAAATTTACCTCAAAATACCGCTGCTTGGATCCAGAAACAATCCGAAACATTCGAGATTCTAATTCTTGGACACTGAGATGCAAATCCTTAGCTATATTTCCCACAAAGGTCCCCTGTTCTGATTCTTCTGCAATAGAGTAGATGATTTGTCCAGAAACTAGATTCCAAAGGCAAGGCAGCAGCAGAAAAATACAATAAATCCCCATTGATTATCTTTGGTGTGACAAAGTTATATTTGCAGAAGTATTCACAGATATTTACAATCCAGTGTATTCCTATGCCAGGGACAGCTCACCTCAGAATAACTACACGAAGAAAAAAAAAGCATGTCAATCGTCTCTCCCACACATCAATGTTCTGTTTCAGCAAAGTCTCAATGATGTTGCATTTTTATTCAGTAGGGAGGAGGAGCTCTAAACAGCTTGTTTTAGTTTTTCAAGTTGGTGAACAGCAGCACCATGTGGCTCAATGGATAACTTCTCTGAAGGTCTTAAAAAGATATATTTATCAGAATTGGGTTTCTTTGAAAAATAAAGTGTTGCTGTAAACACTGTCAGACTTATAATGCTTCTTGAGGAGTGGGCCTAACAGATGTATTATTATTATTATTATTATTATTATTATTATTATTATTATTATTATTATTATTATTATTATTATTATTAATTACTGTATACCAATTGGGACCATTGCATGTGTGTATTATATAACAGTAGTTTCCATTCTTAGGTATTCGTAGGCATATTTGATTTCAAGGTGTGCATTTTATAAAAAGAGATCAGCATGATACTGACCATTTTCATATTTTTTCAGTTTTACAGATTTAACAAAACTCTCCACACATTGTTTCCCACAAATGTTATCAAAATCCAGACCGACCTGTAGACTTCGTATAGTGTACGAAGTAAATCAGCACATGCTGGTGTGGAAATAGGAATATAATCATATTTTCATTGAACAAATCATGTCATTTAGAATTGAAAATGCTTCTTCTCATTGTATCAGACCACAAGTATAGGCAGAGTGGTGATATGTTGAACCAAATGTGCTTGCATGTCTTTTTCTAAACAATTATTATTATTATTATTATTATTATTATTATTATTATTATTATTATTATTATTATTATTATTATTATTATTATGACAGTGTCATGATTGGTGTTAATAAACCCATATTTTTCATACATAATAACAGTCAGAGCCCATATTTATCAGATGTTGGTAGTAATGATTTGTAACTGACGCTGTTTAAAGAATACTGATGTTACAATGTAAAAGCAAGGCAGAATTGCTTTAAGAAAATCAAACATAATGTTAAAACAACCAGCTAAAAAATCGACTCCTTATAACCCAGGTATTAGAATCCATCATGCAATAGAATCTACCAATTACATGATAACTACTGCTACAGAATAAATGTGGGCATATAGCATGAAATAGAAAATTATCTTTATAAGTTCCCTCCTTACTTAGCAATACCAAAAGAAAAAACGTAGTCATCAATGCATTGCTAAAAGTATCAAATAAGACAAGTAATAATTAACTAGCAGTTACTAATTACTAAATCTATTTTCTTATTTCCATGTTTGAAATGATTGCTTGCTATCCAATCATCTCAGTCCATTTAATCACGTTTCCCCCATTGCCATATATAACCTCCCAATTTTGATTTGCAAACTGTGCATTACAAACCTTGAATTCGCTCTTTCATGTCCATGAACCGGGATGCACATCAGAGCACTAGGCTTTAAGTATCTAAATTAATAAATCTTCTGTTATTACCTTTATCCTTGTATAGTAACAATAAATAGTAAGCAGTCAACCTATGTAATACTATAATAGGTTAAACAATTCCATACAGTTACTAATTATTATCTATTAGCTTACCTCCATGTTAGACATGATGACTTGGTTTCCAATTAGATCAGCCCGTTTAATTGAGTTTGTCCCATTATAACATATAATCTCCCCACTTTGATTCCCAAACTGGGTGTTACAAACGATGAACTCGCTTTTTGAAGTCTCTGAGCTTAGACGCACATCACAGCGCTGGGTTTTACAATAACCCCAGGTGCCATCAGGGTAAGAGGAAATCATAGGTGTGCTATACCTGTTCAGACTGTTCTGTGTCCTCTGGCATTTAATCACAATGAAAGTAAGAAGAGTCAATAAAAATATAATTGATATAGAGACAATTGAGACGAGTAAATATGAATTTAAATCGGAGAAATCGTTGTCCTTTGTTGACATTTGTTTGAATTCTGAATGCTGTTCTTGAGTGCTGTCGCTAATCAATATAGTCAGGGTCACAGTGGCTGATAACGGTGGTTCTCCGTTGTCCTGAACCACAATTACCAAATTCTCTTCTTTTGGGTCATTATCTCCCAAAATTCGTTTTGTTCTAATTTCCCCAGAGTAAAGACTTACACTGAAAAGATCGGTTCTTTTGGGTTCCACAATGTGATAAGAAAGCCATGCATTGTATCCAGAATCTGCATCAAAAGCCCGTATCTTGGCAACAAAATATCCAGCATTAGCAGAGTAAGGGATATTTTCAGTATTAGTGAGGCCGAGGTTAGAATATGGCGGGAGAATCTCGGGAGTATTGTCATTGTCATCAAGAATAAACAGGTTCACAGTCATGTTGCTGCTTTGTGAAGGGGTTCCAGAATCCTTAGCTTCAATATGAAACTGGAACGTTTTACATTCCTCATAATCAAAAGATTTCATTCCATAGATTTCCCCACTCACAGAGTTCAGCTTAATTAAAGTAGAAACTGGTACTCCCTGGATTACAGATTCTAATAAAGAGTATGTCACTTGAGCATTCTCATTTACATCAGTGTCAGACGCAGACGCGGTAAATATAAGAGAGCCAATTGGACGGTTTTCCTTTAAATAAACCGCAAGAGGAGACTGTGGGAAAAGTGGTGCATTGTCGTTTACATCTGAAACATGGACCCTGATAACCTTGGAGCTGGAAAGTGGAGGAGTTCCTTCATCTGTTGCTGTAATAGTGATATTGTAGTCAGATACACTTTCTCGATCCAGAGCTCCCTCTAGGGTTAAAGAATAATAATTTTGATAGGAGGCTTGGAGCTTAAAGGGGGTGGTTCCAGAGAGGTGACATTTAACCTTTCCGTTGTTGCTACCATCTTTGTCTGAAACAGTAATGAGAGCAATCACTGTGCCCCTCTTAGCGTCCTCCTCAATGGATCTCGGAACAGAGGTTATTGTTATATCTGGGGCATTGTCATTGAGATCAATCACTTCAACCAAAACTTTACAGTGTGTGGCTAACGGCAGTGTACCTTTGTCCTGGGCTAACACACGAATTTCATAAAGCTGATTTTCTTCAAAATCCAGGTCACCTTTAACTGTAATTTCACCCGTGTTGGAATCTATGTCAAACACATTTGAAATGTTTTTAAACCCACGGTTACTAAAAGAATAAACAATTTCTCCATTTAAACCTTCATCCAGGTCAGTTGCATTAAGCTTGATTATTGCACTTCCACATGGTACATTTTCAAACACACTAACCTTGTAGACTGAGTTACTGAAAATGGGAGCATTGTCATTGGCATCCAACACTTTTACAATAACCAGTGAGGTTCCGGATTTAGGCGGGTTTCCTCCATCAATAGCTGTCAGCACAAGTTGAATCAGAGGCTGTGTCTCTCGATCTAAAGCTTTCTGTAAAATTAACTCAGCAGATATACTTTGATCACTATCAGTCTGTAAATCTAGAATAAAGTATTCATTAGGACTGAGTTCATATGTATTTACAGAGTTTGTGCCTACATCTGGATCATGAGCAATCTCCAGTGGAAATCGTGCTCCTGGCAATGTGGACTCAGCAATGTTTAAATATAGTGATTTAACAGGGAAAGATGGTGAATTGTCATTGATATCTAAAACATGAATTTCAACACGGTATAAATTTAATGGCTTGTCAGCAATAGCTTCTAAATTTACAGAGCATGTGGGAGTATTAGAGCACAGTTCCTCTCTGTCGATTCTTTCATTAACAAACAGAATGCCAGTGTTTAAATTTACCTCAAAATGCCGCTGCTTGGATCCAGAAACAATTCGAAACATACGAGATTCTAGTTCTTGGACACTGAGATGCAAATCCTTAGCTATATTTCCAACAAAGGTCCCCTGTTCTGATTCTTCTGCAATAGAGTAGATGATTTGTCCAGAAGCAGGATTCCAAAGGCAACGCAGCAGCAGAAAAATACAATAAATCCCCATTGATTCTCTTTGGTGTGTCAATGTCATATTTGCAGAAATATTCACAGATCTATACAATCCAGTGTATTCCTATGCCAAAGACAGACCACCTCAGAATTACTATTATTATGAAAAAAAAATATCCTGTCACAGATAAGAACCATCTCTCTCACACACCCAGTGTTCTTTTCAACAAAGTCTCAGTGATGTTGCATTTTGATTCAGTAGGGAGGAGGAGCTCTAGACAGCTTGTCTTAGTTTTTCAAGTTGGTGAACAGCAACACCATGTGGCTAAATGGATAACTTCACTTATCAGAATCTATTTTTTTTTTAAAATAAAGTGTTGAGTGGTTGTCTTACAGGACAGGATGTGTATTCATTCGTAAATTAATTCGTAATCTTTCAAATAAGTTCTTATTATTATTATTACTGTTATTATTATTACTAGTATGACAGCATCATGCTTGTTTTTAACAAATTCATATTTTTTCCTACAAAATAACAAGCACGATCCATATTTATCAGTTATTGGTATAATTGATTTGTAACAGCCACCAATTAAAGAGTTTGCAATGTAAAATCAATGTAGAATTGCTTTATGAAAACCAAACATATATTAAAACAAACCAGCTGAAAAGCGGCTCCTTCTAAACTGGCTATTAGTGACTGCTATAGAATCTAGCAATGACATGATAAAGACTGCTACATAATAAAGCGTGGGCATGTACCAAGTGATTGAATATTATCTTTATAAGCTCCCTCCTTACCTACCAACACCAACAATTATGTAGCCACCCATGCAAAGCTAAAATTAACAAAGAAGTCAACTAAAAATTAACTAGCATTTACTAATTACTATATACAGTGTACATACATATATGATATATATATATATATATCATATGAGGGTTGGAACTATAATATAACTAGATCCCATATACTATATTCATACTAATTACTAGATATAAATAGATTTATATCTATATAAAATTTATCTCCAGATATTTAAAATCATTATTTGCTTTTTCTATCAAAATTAGTATTTTATATGAGCTTGAAAATTGATATTTTTATAGATATAAATGGGGGCTTCTAATGTTTTGGTGTTTTTTTGTTTAAAAAAAATGGAAAAATGACAAACAACAAAAAAAAAAATAATTAAATTGTGTATAGACAGCAAAAAAGGAAAAACACTGGAAATGGTTACTCAATTCATGTTGACCACCATTCTCCCATAAAAAAACAAAAACAAACTATATCTCCCAGTGCAGTTGGACAATGTCCCTCCTTCCTGACTTGTTTCTATCATTGATTCATTCTGAATACTTTAAACCTGCCCCAACCACTGAGCGGCAGTAAATTCCTACATTTCTGTTGGAGACTCCGAATGCGAGACTTAAGATGACATTACAATTAGAAATGGAGATTTTCTCATGGCATTTAAGCTATATTATAGTTAGATAGGGAATATTTAAACAGAACTGCAAATTGTGGTGACGTATGAAAAAATGCCTAGACCACAAACCCCAAGAGAAATGTGCCCATGACCAGAAGGATTTCACTGTGAAAGACAGCAAAGGAAAGAACGTGTAACTTTAGTGTGCAACTACTGTTGAGTCACTATACATATTGTGACAGAAAAAAAAATAAAAATACCCAAGCATTTTGAAAAGTAAATGAAAACAATAATTTTAACCAGTATATAAAAAGCAAAAGCCCCCCCCCCCCAAAAAAAAGAAAAAAAATAGGGTATCTACATAAAATTTGAAAAAAGATACAAAAAAAGCACAGAAAAATGTAATTAATAAAAACAGAAAAAAACAGAAAAGCCCTATATATAATCTCATCATTGTAATACACAAACTACGGTTTACAAACCACAAAATCTCTCTTTGAGGTCCTCATACTTAAATGCACATCAGAGCATTGGCCTTTAAATAACTAAATTGCTAAATAGTATGTTGTAACATCTTTCCTTTCATAGTAGCAATAAATAGTAAGCATTCAACCCAGTAATACTAAAATAGGTCAAATAATTACATAGGGTTAGTAATTCATATCTATTAGCTTACCTCCATGTTTGAAATGATGACTTGGTTTCCAATGAGCTCAGCCCGTTTAATTGAGTTTGTCCCATTGTTATATATAATCTCCCCATTTTGATTCCCAAACTGTGCGTTACAAACCGTGAAATCGCTCTTTGAAGTCTCTGAGCTTAGACGCACATCACAGCGCTGGGTTTTACAATAACCCCAGGTGCCACCAGGGTAAGAGGAAATCATAGGTGTGCTATACCTGTTCAAACTGTTCTGTGTCCTCTGGCATTTAATCACAATGAAAGTAAGAAGAGTCAATAAAAATATAATTGATATAGAGACAATTGAGATGAGTAAATATGAATTTAAATCGGAGAAATCGTTGTCCTTTGTTGGCATTTGTTTGAATTCTGAATGCTGTTCTTGAGTGCTGTCGCTAATCAATATAGTCAGGGTCACAGTGGCTGATAACGGTGGTTCTCCATTGTCCTGAACCACAATTACCAAATTATGTTCTTTCAGGTCATTATCTCCCAAAATTCGTTTTGTTCTAATTTCCCCAGAGTAAAGACTTACACTGAAAAGATCGGTTCTTTTGGGTTCCACAATGTGATAAGAAAGCCATGCATTGTATCCAGAATCTGCATCAAAAGCCCGTATCTTGGCAACAAAATATCCAGCATTAGCAGAGTAAGGGATATTTTCAGTATTAGTGAGGCCGAGGTTAGAATATGGCGGGAGAATCTCGGGAGTATTGTCATTGTCATCAAGAATAAACAGGTTCACAGTCATGTTGCTGCTTTGTGAAGGGGTTCCAGAATCCTTAGCTTCAATATGAAACTGGAACGTTTTACATTCCTCATAATCAAAAGATTTCATTCCATAGATTTCCCCACTCACAGAGTTCAGCTTAATTAAAGTAGAAACTGGTACTCCCTGGATTACAGATTCTAATAAAGAGTATGTCACTTGAGCATTCTCATTTACATCAGTGTCAGTCGCAGACGCAGTAAATATAAGAGAGCCAATTGGACGGTTTTCCTTTAAATAAACCTCAAGAGGAGACTGTGGGAAAAGTGGTGCATTGTCGTTTACATCTGAAACATGGACCCTGATAACCTTGGAGCTGGAAAGTGGAGGAGTTCCTTCATCTGTTGCTGTAATAGTGATATTGTAGTCAGATACACTTTCTCGATCCAGAGCTCCCTCTAGGGTTAAAGAATAATAATTTTGATAGGAGGATTGTAGTTTAAAGGGGGTGGTTCCAGAGAGGTGACATTTAACCTTCCCGTTGTCGCCACCATCTTTGTCTGAAACAGTAATGAGAGCAATCACTGTGCCCCTCTTAGCGTCCTCCTCAATGGATCTCAGAAGAGATGTCACAGTTATATCAGGAGCGTTATCATTGAGATCAATCACTTCAACCAACACTTTACAATGTGTGCCCATTGGGGTCTGTCCTTTGTCCTGAGCTAACACGCGAATTTCATAAACATTGTTTTCTTCAAAATCCAAGTCCCCTTTAACTGTAATTTCACCGGTGCTTGAATCTATCTCAAATGTGTCTAAAATGTTTTTAAGTCCACGATTACTAAATGAATAAACAATTTCTCCATTTAAACCTTCATCGGCGTCAGTTGCATTAAGTTTCATTATTGTAGTTCCATAAGATACATTTTCAAAAACACTGACTTTATACACTGAGCTACTGAAAATAGGAGTGTTGTCATTATTATCCAACACTTTCACAATAACCAGTGAGGTTCCAGATTTAGGTGGGTTTCCTCCATCAATAGCTGTCAGCACAAGCTGAATCAGAGGCTGTGTCTCTCGATCTAAAGCTTTCTGTAGAATCAACTCAGCAGATCTACTTTGATCACTATCAGTCTGTAAATCTAGAATAAAGTATTCATTAGAACTGATTTCGTATGTATTTACAGAGTTGATACCTACATCTGGATCATGAGCAATCTCCATTGGAAATCGTGCTCCTGGCAATGTGGACTCAGCAATGTTTAAATATAGTGATTTAACAGGGAAAGATGGTGAATTATCATTGACATCTAAAACATGAATTTCAACACGGTATAAATTTAATGGCTTGTCAACGGTAGCTTCTAAATTCACAATGCAAATGGCAGTGTTACGGCACAGCTCCTCTCTGTCAATTCTTTCATTAACAAACAGAATGCCAGTGTTTAAATTTACCTCAAAATACCGCTGCTTGGATCCAGAAACAATTCGAAACATACGAGATTCTAGTTCTTGGACACTGAGATGCAAATCCTTAGCTATATTTCCAACAAAGGTCCCCTGTTCTGATTCTTCTGCAATAGAGTAGATGATTTGTCCAGAAGCAGGATTCCAAAGGCAACGCAGCAGCAGAAAAATACAATAAATCCCCATTGATTCTCTTTGGTGTGTCAATGTCATATTTGCAGAAATATTCACAGATCTATACAATCCAGTGTATTCCTATGCCAAAGACAGATCACCTCAGAATAACTATTATTATGAAAAAAAAATATCCTGTCACAGATAAGAACCATCTCTCTCACACACCCAGTGTTCTGTTTCAGCAAAGTCTCAGTGATGTTGTGTTTTGATTCAGTAGGGAGGAGGAGCTCTAGACAGCTTGTCTTAGTTTTTCAAGTTGGTGAACAGCAACACCATGTGGCAAAATGGATAACTTCACTTATCAGAATCTATTTTTTTTTTTTAAATAAAGTGTTGAGTTTCAAGGAGTGGGTCTGTTCAATGTATTATTATTATTATTATTATTATTATTATTATTATTATTATTATTTATTATTATTATTATTATTATTATTACTGGATACTGATTGGGTCCATTGCCTGTGTGTACTATATGTCAGTAGTTTCCATTATTAGGTATTCAAAGGCACATTTGATTTCAAGGTGTGCATTTTATCAACAGCGATCAGCATGATACAGAATATGTATATATTTTTTCAAAGTTTTACCGATTTCACAAAATTCTCTACACACTGTTTTCACAGAAATGTTTTTAAAATCCAGATCGACGTGTAAACTTCACATAGTGTAGGAAGTAAATCAGCACATGCTGGTGTGGAAATAGGAACATAATCATATTCCCATTGAACAAATCATTATTACTACTATGAAAGCATCATGGTTGTTTTTAAAAAATTCATATTTTTCCTACAAAATAACAAGCACAATCCATATTTATCAGTTGTTGGTATAATTGATTTGTACCCGCCATCATTTAAAGAGTTTGCAATGTAAAATCAATGTAGAATTGCTTTATGAAAACCAAACATATATTAAAACAAACCAGCTGAAAAGCAGCTCCTTCTAAACCACTATTATTGACTGCTATAGAATCTAGCAATGACATGATAAACACTGCTATATAATGAAGTGTGGGCATGTGTGGGAAAATATGTAGCCACCCATGCAAAGCTAAAAGTAACAAAGAAGTCAACTAAAAATTAACTAGCATTTACTAATTACTATATAACATATATAACTAAATATATATATATATATATATATATATATATATATATATATATATATATATATATATATAATATTGCCTTGGGAGGTACAAACTTTACTCATGAGGTACTTGCTTTCCAATCACCTTAGTCCATATAATTGAGTTTGTCACATTGTTATATATATATATTTAGGGATTCTAATTTGCATTTTTAACTGATAAAAAAATCGATAAAACACCCCTGATCTAAAAAATAAAAAAAATAAAAAATGATATGGTGTATAGCCAATAAACACATGAAAAACACTGGAAATGGTTACTCAATTCATGTGGACTTCACCCCTTTCCCATAAAAAAAAAAAATACTAGTACTACATAAAACAAACTAAAAAAAACTATCCTTCCCAGTGCAGTTGGGCAATGTCTATCAAATCAATATCTATCATTGATTCATTCTGAATACTTTAAACCCACCCCAACTACTGAGTGGCAACAAATTCCTATATTTCTATTGGAGACTCAGATTATGAGATTTAAAACGAGAGTACAAATAGAAATGGAGGCTTGCTCATGGGATGTAAAGCTATATTAGATCGGGAGAATTTAAAACAGAATTGCAAATTGTGGTGAAATGTGAAAAAATGCCTAGACACACAAAAAACGCAAAAGAATGTGCCCATGAACCAGAAAGATTTCACTGTGTAAGACAGCAAAGGAAAGAATGTACAACTTAAGTGTGCACGTACGTCCCTAAACTTAAATGCACATCAGAGCATTGGCCTTTAAATAACTAAATTGCTAAACAGTCTGTTGTTACCTCTTTCCTGCACAGCAATAATAAATAATAAGCAGTCAACCTATGAAATACTAAAATAGGTCAAATAATTCCATAAAGTTACTAATTATTATATATTAACTTACCTCTGTGTTTGAAATGATTGCTTGGTTTCCAATGAGCTCAGCCCGTTTAATTGAGTTTGTCCCGTTGTTATATATAATCGCCCCATCTTGATTCCCTAACTGGGCATTACAGACCATGAACTCGCTCTTTGATGTCTCTGAGCTTAGACGCACATCACAGCGCTGGGTTTTACAATAACCCCAGGTGCCATCAGGGTAAGAGGAAATCATAGGTGTGCTATACCTGTTCAAACTGTTCTGTGTCCTCTGGCATTTAATGATAGTGAAAGTAAGAAGAGTCAATAAAAATATAATTGATATAGAGACAACTGAGATGAGTAAATATGAATTTAAATCGGAGAAATCATTGTCCTTTGTTGGCAATTGTTTGAATTCTGAATGCTGTTCTTGAGTGCTGTCGCTAACCAATAGAGTCAGGGTCACAGTGGCTGATAACGGTGGTTCTCCATTGTCCTGAACCACAATTACCAAATTATGTTCTTTCAGGTCATTATCTCCCAAAATTCGTTTTGTTCTAATTTCCCCAGAGTAAAGACTTACACTGAAAAGATTGGTTCTTTTGGGTTCCACAATGTGATAAGAAAGCCATGCATTGTATCCAGAATCTGCATCAAAAGCCCGTATCTTGGCAACAAAATATCCAGCATTAGCAGAGTAAGGGATATTTTCAGTATTAGTGAGGCCGAGGTTAGAATATGGCGGGAGAATCTCGGGAGTATTGTCATTGTCATCAAGAATAAACAGGTTCACAGTCATGTTGCTGCTTTGTGAAGGGGTTCCAGAATCCTTAGCTTCAATATGAAACTGGAACGTTTTACATTCCTCATAATCAAAAGATTTCATTCCATAGATTTCCCCACTCACAGAGTTCACCTTAATTAAAGTAGAAACTGGTACTCCCTGGATTACAGATTCTAATAAAGAGTACGTCACTTGAGCATTCTCATTTACATCAGTGTCAGTCGCAGACGCAGTAAATATAAGAGAGCCAATTGGACGGTTTTCCTTTAAATAAACCGCAAGAGGAGACTGTGGGAAAAGTGGTGCATTGTCGTTTACATCTGAAACATGGACCCTGATAACCTTGGAGCTGGAAAGTGGAGGAGTTCCTTCATCTGTTGCTGTAATAGTGATATTGTAGTCAGATACACTTTCTCGATCCAGAGCTCCCTCTAGGGTTAAAGAATAATCATTTTCATAGGAGGATTGTAGTTTAAAGGGGGTTGTTCCAGTGAGGTGACATTTAACCTTCCCGTTGTCTCCACCATCTCTGTCTGAAACAGTAATGAGAGCAATCACTGTGCCCATCTTAGAGTCCTCCTTGACGGTGCTCACAAGAGATGTTACAGTTATATCAGGAGCATTATCATTGAGATCAATCACTTCAACCAACACTTTACAGTGTCCAGCCATTTGGCTATGACCTTTGTCCTGAGCTTTAACACGAATTTCATAAACACTATTTTCCTCAAAATCCAGTTTATCTATAACTGTAATTTCACCGGTATTAGAATTTATGTCAAATGTATCTAAAATGTTTTTCAGAACTCGGTTACTGAAAGAATAAGCAATATCTCCATTTATGCCTTCATCCATATCTGTTGCATTGAGTTTCATTATTGTAGAGCCATGTGTTACATTTTCAAATACACTGACCTTATAGACTGAATTTGTAAAAACGGGTGCATTGTCATTGATATCCAACACTTTCACAATAACCAGTGAGGTTCCGGATTTAGGTGGGTTTCCTCCATCAACAGCTGTCATCATAAGCTGAATCAGAGGCTCTGTCTCTCGATCTAAAGCTTTCTGTAGAATCAACTCAGCAGATCTACTTTGATCACTGTCTGTGTGTAAATCTAGAATAAAGTATTCATTAGGACTGAGTTCATATGTATTTACAGAGTTTGTGCCTACATCTGGATCATGAGCAATCTCCAGTGGGAATCGTGCTCCTGGCAATGTGGACTCAGCAATGTCTAACTGCAGTGATTTAACAGGGAACACAGGTGAATTGTCATTGATATCCAAAATACTTATTTTAACACGGTATAAATTTAATGGATTGTCAGCGATAGCTTCTAAATTCACAGAGCAAATGGCAATGTTAAGACACAGCTCCTCTCTGTCGATTCTTTCATTAACAAACAGAATACCAGTGTTTAAATTTACCTCAAAATACCGCTGCTTGGATCCAGAAACAATTCGAAACATACGAGATTCTAGTTCTTGGACACTGAGATGCAAATCCTTAGCTATATTTCCAACAGAGGTCCCCTGTTCTGATTCTTCTGCAATAGAGTAGATGATTTGTCCAGAAACAGGATTCCAAAGGCAAGACAGCAGCAGAAAAACAAAATAAATCCCCATTGATTCTCTCTGGTCTGACATTTTGCAGAAGTATTTAGAGATGTGTACAATCCAGAGTATTCCTATGCCAGGGACAGATACCCTCAGACTCACCATTACTATTAAACAAAATGCCTGTCACAGTTATACATCGTCTCTCCTATGTTCTATTTCAACAAAGACTCAGTGAGGTTGCGTTTTTTGTTCAGTAGGGAGGTGGGGCACTAGATAGCTTGTTCTAGTGTTCTCAGGTTGGTGAACAGTGACACCATGTGGCTTAAGTGAAAATTCCCTTAGAAATGTATGAAAAATAGATTATTTTAAAAATGTATTTTAAGTATAGAACCAGAATAGACCTGTTAGAACAGAATAATGCCAAATTGTTCTCTATGAATTTGACTGTGTGTTTGTTCCCAAAAAGAGGATGCATGTCTTTATTATTATTACTATTATTATTAGTAGTAGTAGTAGTAGTAGTAGTAGTAGTAGTAGTAGTAGTAGTAATAGTAGTATACTGTATAATTTAAAATGTTTATTGATTTTTAGTAGATAAAAATATACATGAAAGGCCAGTTTGAAAACACGACTTTTAAAAGAAAAAAAAACACTTTAGCTTGGTAAAACATTCAGGGTGTAAACAGTACTCAGGCATAATAATATTATATGATATGTTACAGAGAGAATGATTGCATTAACTTACATTTACCACACAATAACAAAAAGATAGTTAAACCAACACCACCACATGTTGAATCACAGCAGAATAAAGAGCACAATAAAATACCACACAGGTTACCAATATAGTGAGAAAGCCTGTTTGAGACCCTGCTCCCTATCGGTTTTGCTGTAATACCTTTTACCAACATCAACATTATGTCTGGTAAAAAAATTTGGAGAAAATTAACTAAACCTGGGTAATTGCATCCCTAAGTACTATCTTACAAAGGACTGCAATCTAGCTTTATTGTTTAATTACTCACTTGCTTACTAGACATTTTCCACTGGCAAGGAATAATTTTCCACGTTTTGTAGTGTATGCTTAATTTAAAGTGTATGTTTATCGACATCCATAAATATTAAGGGAACACTATATCAATTATATTAATTGAACACAATTTTACAGTTACCAGCAATAAAAAGTATTAACTCTGTAATGACCTACACTGCTTATCATAGCATAGACATTTACATTTCTAGCTTGCATTTGAATTGAACCTAACACATAAAATGGACAGCAAAGAAACCTGTGGAAGATGCTAAGGCTGCCCTTCGAATCAGAGATATTATGGGGCAAGTTCAGCATGGAAAAGGAGGTTTTGGTTTCAGTTCAGTTCCTCCTACATGGCACAAGGCAACCCCAGCTCACCGGAGGAAGCTGGTAGTCAATGAGGTACAAAAGCAGAGGAAAGGATCAGGTGTGTAAAGGCCATTTCCCAGGCCAAGCAGGAAGAATGGATGAGATGGAAGAGTGGAAAAACACAAGATTGGCTGGCAAGCCCTGTGGACAATAGAATAGAACAGGATCAGTTTCCTCATCAGATCTGTAGATGATGTTCTCCCATCACCACAGAACCTAAAACTCTGGGTGAGCGAGGATCCCTCGTGTCCTTTGTGTTCATCACCTGCAACACAAAGGCACATTTTGACAGGATGTAAGGCGGGTCTTAGCCAAGGACGGTTTACTTGCTGCCATGACCAGGTGCTGCGATGTTTGGCCTTAACATTGGAAGACAAGCATAACCTGACCAATAAGTTGCCACCAGTTCCATCAAAGCATTACACACAAGAGACAATATTCCTCCACCCAGGAGAGCAAAATTCACGAAAAGGTATTAAAACCAGGCCTCACCAAGCACAACTGGAAACTGCTAGAGACTGGAAGATGCTGGCAGATGTTGGTCAACGGCTTATTTTTCCACCTGAGATTCCCACCACTAACCTTCAACCAGACATTGTCTTGTGGTCTGGATCAGCATGCTTTGTTCATCTGGTAGAGTTAACAGTGCCATGGGAAGATGTTGTGGATGAGGAGTATAAGAGGAAGAAACTTCGGTATGCTCAACTAGCTGCTGAAGCGGAACAGCGAGGATAGAGAGTCCGAGTTTACCCAGTGGAGGTGGGTTCTCTAGGATTTGTGGCACACTCTACAACCCAGTTTCTCAGAGACGTCGGGTTCAGTGGCAAAGAATTGCGTCGCACAGGGAAGAACTTGTCTGAAGCAGAAGAAAGGAGCAGCAACTGGCTGTGGTTGAGAAGGAAGGATTCTGGATGGGAATCTCAGGCACAACAGAAAGAAAGCAAAGCTGATGTAGAGGTAAGTAAGCTGGGCTGAGCTGAGTAGGGGGTGGAGGGGAGTGATGCTGGGATGCCAGAATCACTGTTGAGCCCTCTTGAGGTGTCGTGGGCTAGTCAACGAAACACCGAGGATGGAAGGTGCCCACTTAAAGACCCCAAAGATGTACCCTACTTAGCTCAATCCAGACGGTTCTCATGCTGATGCACTGGGGAGATCGCACTGGGTTGATCCCTGGAGCCAGCATCGCAGCTGTTGTGTGTGCTGATGTGCTGGGGAGGCAAAATGAGCTGATCCCTGGAGCCAGCATTACACTTCAGCAATCAACACCAGACAGAAGGATATCTACATCATCAGATGTAAAACAATGGAAATGGATGGAGATACAGATGGATCAGATTAGTTTACTGCAAAGCTACGTCTTAGTTGGTGCTTATCTTGGCGAGAGCCGAGTTCAAATCACCATGAAGTTCAACAATTACTCTCATGTAATGGAAATCACTAAACCTGGGTCATTACACCCGTAAGTACTATCTTAAAAAAAAGTACAATCTAACTTTATTGTTTAATTACTCACTTGCTTACTAGACATTTTCCACTGGCAAAGAATAATTTTCCACTTTTTGTAGTGTATGCTTAATTTAAATTGTATGTTTATCGACATCCATAAATATTAAGGTAACACTACATCAATTATATTAATTGAACACAATTTTACAGTGACCAGCAATAAAAAAGTAATAACTCTGTAATGATCTACGCTGCTTATCATAGCATAGACATTTACATTTCTAGCTTGCATCTGAATTGTACCTAACATATGTTAAATATAAAACATAAGAGCCAATCAATGCATGCAGAAAAGGTATCACTCCCAGCTCACCTAAATACATACATGTTAAACATACTCATATTTGTTCCATAATAGTGCACACACTCCCCTTTAGAATTCAGAATATTTGATGGATAAACCAAAATGTTATTTTTGGACCTCTCCAATTTAACTGCACATTGGAACACTAGTTCCTTAGGTATGACCATGTGCCATCAGGATTCGAACAAAGTGTAGGTTTTGTATAGCCATTGATATTGCGCCGGTCTCCATGGCATTTTAAGGCAATGAAAGCAATTATGGTAAGTTGAAATACTATCGATACGTAAACTATGGAGATAGTTAAATACAGATTGAGGTCTGTGATGTAATCATCCTTTTTGGCATTTGTCTGTAATCCAGCAGGTGCTCTGGATCACCCTGTGCTACAGATGTGACAGTGTCATACCTGATGACAACTGAGGTTCTCAATGACCTGTCATCTGCTAAAATATGCTTCATTCTAATTTCCTCTGTATAGGCCCCATTGGTGAAAAGATGTCTGTTGACTGCTGGCTGTTGTGACCAGAATCAGTATCAACAGCCCTTATCTTCACCACAAAGAACCCAATACCAGCAGAATGTAGGATGGTTTCCATGTTGGTGGCACCAGTACTAGAATATGGAGGGAGAATGTCAGGAGCATTGTCGTTCTCATCAAGAATAAACATGTTGACAGTCACCGTACTTCTTTGGGATAGGGTGCCTGAACAGTAATCTGGAAAAAAACTAAGTTCTTCATAGTTTAACAATTGCAGTGAATATATGTTACCATTCTCAGAGTTCAAAGAAATGTAACTGGCAACAGGAATACCCTGAATGTTTGATTCCACCAAATGATACGTTATGAATGCATTTTGATTCAAATCTTGGTCAAAAGCAGAAACTGACACAATCGGAGAAGTGGGTTTGTTATATTCTTTTATATATGTAGGGAGGCTGTGTATGGAGACTGTTAAAATATTGGGGGGGTTATCATTGACAATTAACATTTCCATTGCCCCCTTGTCTCTATTGGTTACAGTAATTGGGGCTGCCACAGTCCCAGGTTGAGTATTCGCCTTTATAGGGCTAGACAGAGGTCACGGTAATTTCATATACATTTGTCATTTAGTGCCAATCTGGACTATCACAGTGTCCTTTCATTGGTAAAGGACATTTGTCCTCAGCAAGTACTCAAATTTCATATTTGGGGGTTTCCTCAAAATCCAAGTCTCCTTGAACCCTAATCTCTCCAGTGTTCTGATTGATGCTGTTCCAATGTGTAACATTTGCAGGGAAAATAGGGGAATTGCCACTCACATCTAAAACAAACAGGTTTCCTGTAACATAACTCCTCTCTGTCTATCTTCTCATTAACAAACAGAATGCCATTGTCTACATCTCCCTCAAAATATTGCCTCCTTGATCCAGTAACAACAGGAGGCTTTCAAGAGACCCACTCTCTGATGTGTATTCCCATATCCGATGCTATAGCTCCTACAAAGCTCCATGGTTCAATTCTTCAGGAACAGAGTAGTGGATTTGTCCAAAGCTGAGATACCAAGCATAGGACAGTAGTATAAGAGAAAGCAGCTCACTTTTTAAAGAGCAGATTTGGTGCAAAATATCCATAGCTCCAATAAATGCTTTAGATCTGTATTTCCTCTTGGTTATACTGCAATCCAAGCCCCCAAAGTAGCCATTCTACTTGTATATTAAACTCAGGAATGAAACACTGCAAATACTCTGCTACAATATAACTGGCAAATTGACTTTTCATAAGACGCTGAAAAGTGTCTTAAGAAACAACATACTGAAAGACTATAAGACTGAGTTTTGTCTTTACGCCTAAAAGACATTATTATGCAGCAACACATACTTGCTACCAAAACGTTACATTCCAATCATATGTTGAACTTCATTACTGTAAATATTTCACAAGTCATTGTAAATATAAAAGGTAACATTTACGACAATGCAGTTTTCAAAGAGATGCACCACAAACCTGTTATTAGTTGAATAATTACAGCCCATATTTAATTACATGTTTACCTATAAAAATACAAAAAAATAGTAACTACCTAGTAAAGGAAAATTTACAGTAAAATACAAACCCACCAACAGCCTGCTGTCCATCATAGTTTAGACAGTTGATCCGTAAATCAAGTACATGATGCGATAAATAAACTCTGTTTTTGTATGAATTGAATGAAACTGTTCATAGACTTAAAGAATATTCATAAAATATTCATAAGAACAGACTTTGAATACTTTTGAGTGAGAGCTTTCTGAATTATGTCCAAAAGCAGAAACCGTGAATTATAAACCGTGACAAGGTTTTTAAGTTAAAAGTGTAATTCTATATAGAGGAAACAATAATAATACGCTAAATCGTATACAGCCTTAAAATCGTAGTAGAAATAATACATTATCACAGATAACAATCTGCTTACCTCTATGTTTTGAGATGTTACTTGGTTTCCTGTCCACTGTGTCCGTTTACAGGAATCGGTTCCATTAATAATTAGTTCTCCGTTTGCATGTGGAAAGGGCGCGTTAAAAACCAAGAAGTCACCATTAGATGTATCCGAAGTTAAACACACGTCGTAGTGCTGGGTTTTAGAGTAGGACCAGCTTCCATCGGGGTTCGATGTAATCATAGGCGTGCTATACCTATTGAAATTATTGTCATCAGTTCGGTGGCATTTAATGACAATGAAAACAAGAAGCATCAATAAAAATATAATTGATATAGAGGCAATGGAGATAACTAAATACAGATTTAAATTGGTGAAAACGTCCTCCTTTTGGGGTAATTCCCTCAATTGTGAATGTTCTTCTTGAGCGCTCTCCATAATCAATATGTTGAGCGTCACAGTGGCTGACAACGGTGGTTCTCCATGGTCCTGAACTAAAACGATCACAATTTGGTGTTTGGAATCAGTCTCCTCCACGATTCGCTTTGTCCTAATTTCTCCAGAGTTAGGACTAATCTGAAAAAGATCTGATCCTTTGGGTTCAATTATTTGAAAAGAAAGCCAGGCATTGTAACCAGAATCTGCATCAACTGCCCTTACTTTGGCCACAAAGTATCCCACGACTGCACCATGTGGAATCCTGTCTACGTCGGTTGAGCCGGTATTAGAATATGGCGGAAGGATTAAAGGACTGTTGTCATTTACATCAACTATAAATACGTTCACTGTCACGTTACTGCTGAGCGGCGGGACCCCAGAATCTTTAGCTTGAACATGAAAATGAAATACTTTCAATATTTCATAATTAAAAGATTGCATAGCATAAATTTCACCACTTGAAGAGTCAACAGAAATAAATGTAGAAACACGATCACCCTGGATCATCGAATCTAATAAAGAATAAGATATCTTAGCATTTTCGTTTAAATCAGGGTCAAACGCATTTACAGTAAGTATAGGAGACCCGCGTGCTTTGTTTTCATTGAAGTATGTAGTCAAAGTAGACTCTCGGAAAAATGGCGCATTGTCATTCACGTCAGAAACTTGTATATGGATAGCTTTGGTGCTGGAGAGCGGTGGTGACCCTTCATCTGTCGCTGTAATTGTGATATTGTACTGTGATATTACTTCTCGATCAAGTGGCTCCTCAAGGATTAAAGAATAATAATTCTGAAAAGAAGTATACAGTTTAAAAGGAACAGTTTCAGTGATGTGACAATTTATCTTTCCATTTTTGTCTCCATCCTTATCTGAGACAGTAATAAGAGCGATAGCAGTGCCTGTTTTAGCGTCCTCCTGAACTGGGCTTAGCAGAGATGTCACTGTTATTTCAGGAGCGTTGTCATTGAGATCAGTCACTTCAACCAGTACTGTACAGTGTCCAGCCATCGAAGGCGCACCTTTGTCCTTAGCTTGAGCGTGGATTTCATAAACACTAGCTTCTTCAAAATTGAGGCCTCCTTTAATAGTTATTTTACCTGTGATGGAATCTATTTCAAAAGTTTCTAAAATATTCGTTGGTACACGGTTAGTAAAACTATAAACAATTTCGCCATTTAAGCCAATATCCACGTCTGTTGCATTAAGTTGAATTATTGTGGAACCTCGAGGCTCATTTTCCAAAACACTGACCTTATACATTGAACTATTAAAAACGGGAGCGTTGTCATTGACATCCTGCACTTTAATAATAACCAAGGAGGTTCCGGATTTTGGTGGATTGCCCCCATCAAAAGCTTTAAGAACAAGATTAATTACAGATTGCTCCTCCCGGTCTAAAGATTTCCGTAGTATTAATGCAGGAGTTTTACTTTGAACATTAGTCTGTAGTTCAAGAAGAAAATAATCACTTGCGCTGAGTTCATATGTATTTACAGAGTTTGTACCAACGTCTGGATCATAAGCGCTCTCTAGTGGAAATCGAGCCCCTGCCAATGTTGACTCAGCAATGTCTAAGTGCAGTGATTTGCCAGGAAAAACGGGTGAATTGTCATTAATATCCAGTACATTTATTTTAACACGGTATAATTTTAATGGATTGTTCACAATGGCTTCTAGATTTAATGAGCAAGTGAGAGTGTTTGGACACAGTTCCTCCCTGTCAATTTTCTCATTAACAAACAGAATTCCAGAATCTAAACTTACTTTAAAATAAGGCTTCTGGGGTCCCGAGACAATCTGAAACCTCCGAGCTGCTAGTTCTTGGACACTGAGATTCAGATCTTTGGCTATATTTCCAACATATGTCCCTTGATCTAATTCTTCAAAAACAGAGTAAATAATTTGCCCCCAAACAATATTCCAAAGACAGGATAGCAGCAGGAAACGAAAATAAATCCCCACAGGGTGTCTCCGGTTTAACAAAATCATAATTGCTTAATTAAAAGCTTACAATCCAAATGCACTGTACTGTCAAAAACCAATCACTCCTGAATCACAATTCTTGTACAGGAAGAACGTATGATGTCACAGGTCCTACAAAAGAAGCATGACTCATTTCTTTATAAAGGCTGTAGAGAGTTGGTCCAAAATGGAGATCCCAAGCATAGAACAACAAACCAGAAAGCAGTGTCCTCAAATACTGCAGCATACTCGACATGGAATCCCAATAACTCCTACATCGCTTTTTGATATACTAATGCCAACCACAGTGAAGTAAAGTAGCGAATGTCATTATCCTTGTAGAGCAAGAGCTGTGTTTACAGATATATTCCTTGACGATACATTTACCATATACATATACCTCGTCTTGCAGACTAAAATGAAGATAGAATAGGGGGATACATCAGATTCAACCTGAAAGTAGGAGGGACAATAGCGAGTGTGTGCTGTGTTTCATTCAGTAGGTGAACAGTGACACACAGTGGCCAAACTTAAAATGATCTAAATAAATAAATAAATAAATAAATAAATAAATAAATAAGACAAGAATTAACACGAAAAAAGTATTTCCCTATCAAAATTAATTTTTTAAAAAATCCAGTATGCTTGTATAGTAACTGTCACTACTGTCATAGTATTGGAAAAGTAAGAATAATCCAGACGATTTACAGCAAGAAGTGAAGTAAAATTAAATATGAAACGATATTTATGTATGGTAACATGCGTAACCAAAAATGAAGTTTATTCTATCATGAAAGACAGTTACAACGAGAACCTGGTCACAATTAGTATCGAATAAGATTATTATTATTATTATTATTATTATTATTATTATTATTATTATTATTATTATTATTATTATTATTATTATTATTATTATTATCACGAATCATTTCAAATTGCTTAGCTATTCATTTCTAAACTAGACTGACAATCACACCCACCCCATCCAATCAACTTTTGTATATTGAAATCTTAGTGGCCTAAGTGAAAACCTACATAAGACAGAGGCATATAATACAACTATTCAATGTTATTACTTGGTAGATAGCTTGTGATAAGGTGCTCCTTCTAATTACTTTTAAAATAAAGAAAAAATATATCAAACAGAAAAACAACCACGACATTTTTCAGTTATATTCTCTCTGGCCCCGTGTGGTTCTTCTTGTACTGTAGTTGTCTGTGGCTGATTTGGCAGCAGCAATACTCTGTAAACGGGTTCACTGTAGTTGATTTTGCAGGACAGCAAAAGGTGGCGGTGTTACTTTCATCACACAACAAACGTAAATGACAAGCTATGGCGCCTACTGTATAACAAGAAAAAAATAAAAAAACTTTAAAGTCCATCATAAAAATATATATTAAAATAAGCCAAAATACACAACAACGTGGTATTGCAACGTTATTCATTACACTGCACATATGTGGCTGATCAATAATACCACTGTCAGTAACATTTCATTGTCAACGATCTTCTATTTTAAATGTATGTATACACTACTGCTGTACTTGTAATAGACACGCTATCACTATCTGTGTGACTTTTAGACTTTTCTGCCGAATACTTTGCAGTGTGTGAGTCTGGGAACATGACTACTACAGAATTGAGTTGCTGAATTAGTCATAAAATGTAAAGCTCATATAACGTTGCTTAGGATAATGTGAGAATATGTTGTTTGCATGAAATTTGCATATATATATATATATATATATATATATATATATATATATATATATATATATGTGTGTGTGTGTGTGTGTGTGTGTGTATACACACACACACACACACACACACACACATATATATATATGCAAATTTCATGCAAACAACATTCTCACATTATGCATTTCCCTGCATCCTAAACTCTGCTAGTAAAGATGGAATTGCAGTAACCACAGACCGTACACGACTTTTGCAGAACTGAATGGTTTGCTGACATAAAGGGGTTTAATAGTAGAGTTTTTCGCTAAATACGGGATTTTTTGTCCGGGAGAAGTGTCCAAAAACAGGAGGGTCCCTGCAAACGAAGGTTAGTTGACAGGTCTGGTCCTATCCAGTGCTCTTAACCAGTTTTCTTATTTACACCAAAAGCTACACCTTGTATATATATATATATATATATATATATATATATATATATATATATATATATATATATATATATATATATATATATATATATATATATATATATATATATATATATATATATCATGTGTTGTCGTATAATTGTACCGGTTGCACCAATTATAACGTCAACCTCTAACTTCCCGTAACTGATGGATTATCGTAGGGTATACTTGGTTTTAGAATTGAAGATAAGTAAAATTTCATTGATTAGCGCATGCATGCAAAACCGTGTTTGTAACACCGATGTGTGGCAACTGTGTCTAAAGGGCATTCATTTATTTATTTATTTGTTTATTTTATATTAATGCAGTGGATTTAGTCTGCTAGACAAGGCACATTTAGAGAAAAAGGCAACATACGTTGGAACTCCACTTTAGTTTAAAAAAAAGAAAGAGTGTTAATTTTCAAAAAACAAATGCGTAATAATGACCTATACCACACAATCTGCCTGCCAATTATGATTCCATTATAACTACGCAGAGATCTGGGGAACGTGCATGACTCCATCTGGTAAAACAAAAATCTACTTTTAAAAAAGGACAAATTCCAGCAACCATCCAAGTTGGCACAGCATGCTGGGTAAAACGTGACAACAAATTAATTAATTAATTAATGAAAGTTGTTGTTTTTTTTTGTTTGTTTTTTTAAAATCCCAAACGGCTATCAATGTCCAGGTTGACGACATGGTTGACTTCATCAACTTTCTTACCTCAATTTGGTTCCCAGTCCACTGTGTCCGTTTACAGGAATCGGTTCCATTAATAACGAGTTCTCCGTTTGCATGTGGAAAGGGCGCGTTAAAAACCAAGAAGTCATTCTTAGGTGTCTCCGAAGTTAAACACACGTCGTAGTGCTGGGTTTTAGAGCAGGCCCAGCTTCCATCGGGGTTCGATGTAATCATAGGGGTGCTATACCTATTGAATTGATTGCCATCAGTCGGGTGGCATTTAATAACAATGAAAACAAGAAGAGCCAATACAAATATAATTGATATAGAGGCAATGGAAATAACTAAATACATATTTAAATTTGAAAAAGTATCTTCGTTTTTTTGCATTTGCCTAAATTCCGATTGCACTGCTTGTGTGCTGTCGATAATCAATATTGTAAGGGTGACCGTGGCTGATAACGGTTCTTCTCCGTTGTCTTTAACCAGAATTACCAAACGTTGTTCTTTGGGGTCATCTTCCGCTATCATTCGTTTAGTTCTAATGTCCCCACTATTGTGATTAATACTAAAGAGATCCGTTCTCTTGGGCTCAATTGTGTCGTATGAAAGCCAGGCATTGTATCCAGAATCGTGATCAACTGCTCGTACCTTGGCAACAAAATATCCAATATGAGCAGAATATGGAATCCTTTCAGTGCCCGTGAAGCCATTTTTAGAATATGGCGGGAGAATTAAAGGACTGTTGTCATTTACATCCAGAATAAATACGTTCACAGTCACGTTGCTGCTATGTGGTGGGACCCCGGAATCTGTAGCTTGAACACGGATCTGAAATACTTTCTGATCTTCGTAATCAAAAGATTGTAGACTATAGATATCGCCACTAGCAGAGTTAACAGAAATAAACTTAGAAACAGGTTCTCCCTGCATAACAGAATCTAACAAAGTGTAGGTCACCTGAGCATTTTCGTTTAAATCGGGATCAGAGGCAGATACAGAAAGAATAGGAGACCCAGGTGGTGTGTTTTCCTTCACGTAAACTGAGATTGAAGACTCTGGGAAAACCGGAGCATTGTCATTTACATCAGAAACTGCTACAGAGATTTGCTTGGAGCTGGAGAGCGGTGGGGACCCTTCATCTGTTGCTGTAATGGTTATATTATACTGTGATATTATTTCCCTATCCAGCGGTCCATCCAGTATTAGAGAATAATAATTCCTATAGGACGTTTGCAGTTTAAAGGGGACTGATCCAGCTATATGGCAATTTACTTTTCCGTTGTTTCCTCCATCCTTGTCTGAAACCGTAATAATGGCAACGACTGAGCCTGCTTTAGCGTCCTCTTTAACGGGGCTCAACAGAGATGTCACTGTTATTTCAGGAGCGTTGTCATTGAGATCAATCACTTCAACCAGTACTGTACAGTGTCCAGCCATTGGCAGTGGGCCTTTGTCCTCAGCTTGTACATGGATTTCATAAGCAGCTGTTTCTTCAAAATCTAGTTGCCTTTTAACACTTATTTCACCGGTATTCGAATCTATATCAAAAGTATCTAAAACATTTTTGGGATCACGGTCACTTAATGAATATACAATCTCTCCGTTTAAGCCTTCATCCAAATCGGTTGCATTAAGCTTGATAACAGCAGTTCCAAGCGGTGCGTCTTCAACAATATTGACTTTATATAGTGAGCTACTAAACACTGGAGCGTTGTCGTTGGCATCCAACACTTTCACAATAATCTGTGACGTTCCGAATTTCTGGGGGTTTCCACCATCCACAGCTGTCAGCAATAGTTTAATTACAGACTCTTTCTCCCGGTCTAAAGCTTTCTGTAGTACTAATGCTGTATATCTACTCTGCTCCCCTTTAGTCTGTAAATCCAGAATAAAATACTCATTGGAACTGAGTCTATATGTATCTACAGAGTTTTTGCCCACATCTGGATCAAAGGCGCTCTCAAGAGGAAAACGTGCTCCTGGCAATGTAGACTCGGCAATGTTTAAATATAATGAATTAACCGGGAAAATGGGAGGGTTGTCATTAATATCTAAAATGTTTACTTCAACGTGGTATAAATTTAACGGATTGTTAACAATAGCTTCTAAATTCACAGAGCAAATGGCAGTGTTAGGACACAGCTCCTCTCTGTCGATCTTTTCATTAACAAATAGAATACCAGTGTTTAAATTTACCTGAAAATACTGCTGCTTAGATCCAGAGACAACGCGAAACATACGAGCTTTTAATTCTTGGACATTGAGATGTAAATCCTTAGCTATATTTCCCACAAAGGTCCCCTGTTCTGATTCTTCTGCAATAGAGTAGATGATTTGTCCAGAAACTGGTTTCCAAAGGCAAGGCAGCAGCAGAAAAACACAATAAATCACCACTGATTCTCTTTGGTGTGACAAAACCATCGTTGAAGAAATATTTACAGATGTATAAAATCCAGTGTGATGTATTTCCAAGAAAAGGTCTCCAGTAACAAAGAGCAATGTTACATGAAATCGTGGTTTGTGTTCAGATCCGTCTCTCCTACACAATCACTCTGTGCTTTATGTCAGCAAAGGCTCAGCGGCGTTGCGTCTTTACTCAGAACAGAGGAGGGGCCCTAAGAGACTGTTTTATTTTTTCACCGTGTTGGTGAGCAGCGACACCTTGTGACATATCAGAAAAATGCACCAAATAAAAAACAAAAAGACAGAGCAAGCTGGTGCTTTAATCACAGATATACTGTATAAAATATGAATTCACATATTTATATATAAAATATTTTCAGCTATTCACAACAACAGTCTGCATATTCTGCAGGAACGTAATCTATCATGCAGTACAAAACCTCTTGTACATAAAAATTTAATCCTGAGACGTTGTGCAAACAGAACACACTGTGTATCATTCTGCTGATATTGCTCAAGTGCGTTAGTATATGTTATCGCCCTACAAACCACGATTAAACAATGATGAATCAAACCAAGACACCACCAGTATAATCATTATTGGCTGGCTCTAGATATGTTATATACTACTGATCACTCTGTTATATAGGTGCACTCCACTTGTAACGGATCTTGTTAGAAGGGAATTGCGTTTACAAGGTATTGAGAAGGCATATCCCCGCCAAACAACATGAGCTTTAACGGGAATTACCCTGCTTAAAACGAGCTCTTAATACATACAATTCTAGTGCTCTACATGCAAATCTTTTGCGTTTAATACGTAGTTTAATATACACTGTGCCGTTTTATTAGGTACTGTTTTCCTGTTCCACAGGCAGATGTTTTGCGCAAATACGATACATCCCCGCACAGTAACTGACAGTCCCAGCGGCCATGTTTTTTTATGTGTTTTTTTTTTTGTTTGTTTGTTTGTTTGTTTGTTTTTTTTATGGCACAGCAATTGTACAGTTTCAAACTTATAACGTACACAATTTTATTCACATATAGCGAAAATATAGGCCTACATTCGTAAAATGGTACTACTTAATACACTGTACAGCCCACAGGGGCGTGTTTAGTACAAATAATAAACTATTGTTCTTTGGCAGTTAAGCTTTCTTGTACTGTTGATATTTAAGGTACTTCTGTTCGCAGTTAAATAGAGCATTTTGAATTCTGTTTACAAAGCAATTCGTTTATAAAGCACTGATTTCCACTGTCCCTTGGAATCCATTATAAGTGGAGGACATACGTATAGGTAAGCTAATTACTTCCAGATTGTTAAAAAAAAAGACCCACCCTTCCATCCATCTAAAAATAATTAAATAAATAAGTCGCTTTCCATGTATTTACAAATCGAAATTATACACTCACCACCTACACATTACCAATGGCATATATTCGCAAATACAATATTCACAGAGCCTGAAACTGGCAGTTCATCTTTGTGTTTTATCTAAGCGAACCTGGGCTCCACGTGACTAAGCCTAAGCATTACAAACAAACACCTGAGTTCAGCACCCTGGACTCCTAACTGTGTATATACATTTATAACTTCTTTAAATGTGCTTACCTCGATGTCTTTTCGAGTCGAAAGAGTCCTGTTACACGAGTCTGTTCGGTTATCCATAATAAATTCCCCAATTGTACGTGGAAAAGATGCGTTAAAAACCAAGAAGTCATTCTTAGGTGTCTCCGAAGTTAAACACACGTCGTAGTGCTGGGTTTTAGAGTAGGCCCAGCTTCCATCGGGGTTCGATGTAATCATAGGCGTGTTATACCTATTGAATTGATTGTCATCAGTCCGGTGGCAATTAATGACAATGAAAACAAGAAGAGCCAATACAAATATAATTGATATAGAGGCAATGGAGATAACTAGATACATATTCAAATTAGTGAAATGATCTTTTTTGGGGGGTATTTGCTTCAATTGTGAATGTTCTTCTTGAGTGCTGTCGCTAATCAATATAGTCAGGGTCACAGTGGATGTTAAGGGTGGCTCTCCGTGGTCCTGAACTAAAATGACCACATCTTGTTGATTGGAGTCATTATCCTCGAAGTGTCTTTTTGTTCTAATTTCACCTGTGTTAGGACTAATGCTGAATAGATCGGTTCCTTTTGGTTCCACAATGTGATAAGAAATCCATGCATTGTATCCAGAATCGGTATCGAACGCCCGTACCTTGGCCACAAAATATCCAACATCGGCAGAGTGTGGAATGCCCTCAGTTCTCGTGAGACCGAGATTGAAATGTGGCGTAAGAATGACCGGGCTGTTGTCATTCTCATCAAGAATGAATACGTTCACAGTGACGTTGCTTGTAAGCTGAGGTTCCCCAGAATCATCAGCTTGGACCTGGAACTGGAATACTTTTAGTTCTTCATAATTAAACGATTGCATGATATAGACATTACCACTGACAGAGTCCACGTTAATAAACGTAGAAACGGGTACGCCCTGGATCGCACCTTCTAATAGAGAGTATGTTACTGCAGCGTTTCTGTCTAAATCGGGATCTGATGCATTTACAGTAAGCAGAATAGATCCAATTGGGCTATTTTCCTTTTGGTAGACCGTCACAACAGACTGTGGGAAAAATGGTGCGTTGTCGTTGACATCTGAAACGTGAACAGTGATAATCTGGGTGAGGGAAAGTGGTGGTGACCCTTCATCTGTCGCTGTAATCGTCACATTGTACTCAGATACAATTTCACGGTCCAGAACTCCCTCTAGGATTAAAGAATAATAATTCTGGAACGATTTAAGTAATTTAAAAGGGACTGTCTCAATAATCTGGCAATTTACATTTCCATTTTTGCCACTATCTTTGTCTGAAACACTGATTAGCGCGATCACAGTGCCAATTTTAGCGTCCTCCTGGACTGGGTTTAGCAGAGATGTCATTGTTATTTCAGGAGGGTTGTCATTAAGATCCATAACCTCAACCAAAACTTTACAATGACCGGTCATTGCCACCTGACCTTTGTCCTGCGCTTGTACACGAATTTCAAAAACATTCGTTGCTTCAAAATCTAGGTCACCCTTAATACGAATCTCACCAGTGTTAGAATCTATTTCGAACATATCCGCAATGGTTTTAAGACCACGGTTACCAAACGAATAATGAATGTCGCCATTTACGCCTTCATCCGTGTCTGTTGCATTAAGCTGTATTATTGCAGTCCCATGTGGCACATTTTCAAACACCCTCACTTTATACACTGAGCTGCTGAAAACGGGAGCGTTGTCATTAGCATCTAGCACTTTGACAAAAATCATTGCGGTTCCAGATTTCGGTGGGTTTCCACCATCGACAGCTGTCAGCACGAGTTCGATCAAAGGCTTCGTCTCTCGATCTAAAGCTTTCTGCAGCACTAACTCGACAGATATACTCTGATCATCGTTTGTTTGTACATCTAAAATAAAATAATTGTTAGAACTCAGTTCATATTTATTTAGCGAATTCGTGCCCACATCTGCGTCATAAGCGCTTTCCAAAGGAAACCGAGCCCCTGGAACAGTAAGCTGCTCGACAACATTTAAGTACATAGAACTGAAAGGGAACACCGCCGAATTGTCATTAACATCAAATATATTAATTCCGATATGGTATAATTTTAATGGATTGTTCAGAATAGCTTCTACGTTTACAGAACAAGTGAGAGCGTTAGGACAAAGTTCCTCTCGGTTTATTCGTTCATTAACAAACAGAATTCCATTATTTAAATTTACCTCAAAATACTGTTTCTGGGATCCAGAGACAATCCGAAACCTGCGAGCTGCCAGTTCTGGGACACCGAGGTTCAGATCCTTAGCTAAATTTCCAACAAAGCTCCCCTGTTCTGATTCCTCTGCAATAGAGTAAATAAGTTGCCCCAAAACAGGATTCCAAAGGCAAGACAGCAGTACAAAGGGAAAACAGACTCCCACAGGGTGTCTTCGGTTTGAACAAATCATAGCTGCAGAAGTACCAGGTATGAATGTAATCCAATGCACTGTAGTATCAGCAACCATTCATTCCAGCATTACCATTGCAATTAAAAAACAGCTACATCTCATGTCATTCCTACATCGGTGCCATTATTCCGGTCTTCGCGAAAACGTGTCCAAAATGGAGATCGCAATCCAAGGACAATAGATGAATCTTACACAGGAGGTCCAATCTAAAATCCCGACATATTAGATAAACGCCTTAGATATATTTAATTATTTCTACATGTCTTCTTGTATACGAAACTCTGTATTCAAATGCACACCACATATCTCTTCTATATAATATACCACGTAGAGCTTGCTCGGCTTGCAGGCTGAAGTAAAGGTTTCTACATGGATACATCGGGTTTCATTCCGAATAGAGGAGGAGCAACTGCAAGCCTTGGTTGTGCTTTAACTAGAAGGTCTACAGCGACAAAAAGCGGCTGAATTTTAGAAATGCTACAAGCAAGACCAGAATGCATTTTATTTCCAGAGGGAAAAAAAGAAAATACTGTGTGTGTGTGTGTGTGTGTGTATATATATATATATATATATATATATATATATATATATATATATATATATATATATATATATATATATATATATATATAATTGCAAACATCAAGTTATGTTGGTATAACTAATATATTATTAAAGCATGATCATACATACATACATGCATATGGTTTTATTACATTTATTTATGTATGTACGCATTTATTTATTATATTACAATTTGTATTTAGCTAATTCTGACAAACAATAACAGAGTGTATGTCTCTAGGCGGCCCTCTGTTCAAACTGTGAGCTACATAAGAACTTAGAGGTCCTCAGCTGATCACCAGCATGACGACAATGCGACTTAAAGTATTGGGTACGTATACTATATGAAAGGGAATACTTCTGAATGTAAATATTTTCCTACAATTACCTTGTGTGGTTTACCAACATGACATCACCAGAAATAACTACAATGCAGCTGATGTACTGTATGACTCTGGAAACAATGACATTTACTATGTATTACGCGTCGTGTGATACAGCTGAATACTGCCGCAATAAAGACAATACGTTGCATAAGAATATCAAATAATGACATTGTTAAATATATTTAGTGACTCACCACAGCATAAAATTTCTTTCCGTTTTTGTCAACAATGATTGCCTGCTCGTTGAATCCCGATTCCGTGTGCATGTTTCTGTTGCTTCTCAAAGTATCCCCATGAATCTGTTGAGTGCCAGTCATCGAGTTGTTTCTGGAGCATTCCTGAGACAAATGCATTTGGTAGCGATAAGTGCGAAAGAGTGATCCACTGCCACTGCCATTGCTATAGTTGAGATATGAAGCAAAAGTCTGGTTAGACTTTTGGCATCTGGCTTTGTAACAGTGAACAGTTACAAGGGCGATAACACTGACTAAAAATAGGAAGGAAATAGACCCCAGCGTTATGATTAAATACAGAGTTAGTTGGGAAGCGTCATCTGGACTTCTGAACTGGTCATTGAAAGAAGTTGAAAACAAAGGAACGTTTTCTTCTGTGTTTTCCACAACTTCGATGTCCATGTTTACGGTTGCTGAGAGTGAAGGACTGCCTCCGTCTTTAATTGTAATTGTGAGTTTATGAAGGGCATCATCTGTGTCTACAAAAAGTCTTCGTGTTCTAATTTCTCCTGTGTAAAGCCCCACAGCAAACAAGCTTGGGTCTGTAATGTCACTTAGCTTGAATGAGATCCAGGCATTGTAACCGATGTCAGCATCATTTGCTCTGATCTTGGTTACCAGAAAACCTGTTTTTACAGATCTTGAAACTTTCTCTACAGCCACCAGCGACCCGTTGTTCTCTAAAGGAGACAGTATGACCGGCGCATTGTCATTTTGGTCAAGAATATACACGTGGACGGTAACATTCGAAGTAAGTGGATTGAGTCCGTTATCTTTAGCTTGTACTTCAAAATGAAAATTCTTTAGTTCCTCGCAGTTAAAACTATTCAACGCGTAAAGGTTTCCATTGTTAGAGTTAATGGACAAAATAGCAGACACCGGTCGACCCTCAATCTGTTTTTCGAAAACAAAGTAAGAAACCATTCCATTTTCCATGCTATCTGGATCCAGGGCAGTAATTTGGAAAATTGAAGCTCCTGGTGCATTATTTTCTTGAATATACACGCTGTAAGATGACTGTTCAAAACGGGGCGGATTGTCATTTACATCAGAAATCATAAGTCTAACTGTTTTAATGCCAGAAAGAGGTGGAGAACCAAAATCTGTAGCAGTAATTGTAACATTATACTCTGGTATTGTTTCCCTGTCTAGAAAACCATCAATGACTACAGAATAAAAGTTTGTTTTAAACGAGGGCTTCAATTTAAATGGCACGTTTTGAGACAATGAACAATGAACTTTCGCGTTGTCTCCTGAGTCAGCATCAGTTACACTAATTAGAGCTACTACTGTGTCTATAGGAGTATCTTCCTTTAACGGATTAGAAAGGGAGCTGACTAACCAACGGTGCGTTATCGTTAACATCTATTATTTTAACAATGACACTACATTGAGCTGCCATTGAGGGTTGTCCCTCGTCCTCAGCCACAATTTCTAAATCATAATTATTTGTTTGTTCAAAATCCAACAACCCTTTAACCTCTATCACCCCAGAATTAGAATCTATGCTAAATGTTTCACGAACCTTTTCCTTTGTGTTACCGCTAAGCACAAATCTAATTTTCCCATTGCTACCTTCGTCTGCATCACTGGCGTTAAGTTTAATTACCGGGGTGCCTATGCTTGCGTTTTCCAATACATTAACAGAAAATATTTGTTGGGTAAAGATGGGTGGATTGTCATTAGTGTCCAGAACTGTGATCGATATATCCACCGTCCCTGACCTCACTGGTGAGCCACCATCAATTGCAGTCAAAATTAAATTGTGAACGGACTGAAACTCTCTGTCCAGTTGCTTTCTTAAAACTAGAAATGGTACTTTCTTGTGTTCGTTTCGTGTTTCAATATGCAGTTCAAAATATTCACTTGGACTTAGCTTGTACGAAGCAAGGGAGTTGGTCCCAGCGTCTGGATCGTATGCATTCTCTAGAAGAAAACGCGTTCCTGCTAATAGCTGTTCTGCAATTTCTAGATTCATTTTAGACTTCGGAAAAATAGGCGAATTGTCATTGATATCTAATATTTCTATTTCAGCATAATGCATCTGAAGAGGATTTTCTAAAACTATTTCAAGGTTAAGAAAGCATGTTAACATCTGTTCACAAATCTCCTCTCTGTCAATTCTATCACTAATGAATACAATCCCATTCTTTAGATTTACCTCTGTGTATTTTTTCTTAGCTCCGGTCGACATTCGAAACCTGCGAGCAGACAGGGCATTAACATCTAGTCCCAAATCCTCAGCAATGTTTCCAATAAAGGTCCCCACTTCCAATTCTTCTTGAATGTTGTACCTAATCTGCCCCGTTGTTGCTTCCCAAACGCAGGATAGAAAAATAAAGCAAACGCATTTCCATGCTGGAGTCCTGTGAAAATGCAAACGATCTGTGTTCATCTTCTTGGGGGAAAAAAAACAAACCAACCCCAAACGATGCGCTTTTCCTGAAGCGATCTAAAGAGGAGACACTGCTGTCGATTTGCTATAACAGTGGAGAATATTTATCCAAAAATTATTGAACGACCCTTGAAAAAAACAAAGATAGAGGTATTAATCATTTCCTCTGTACGTGCGCTAATACTGACTGTCTTGTTTTGTCTGTCTGATTATACAGCGTCAGTACTGGGGGGTGGTCCAGGAGCTTAATTTAAGTTTGCATGAGATTCTGTTGGACAACAGCGACGCCGTGAGTATTATTTAATAATTGTCAGTAGGTACTGAGTTATACTGAACTAAAACAGTGAGTAGTGTTGGCACTATTCCTACTACTACTACTACTACTACTACTAATAATAATAATAATAAATAAATAATAATAATAATAATAATAATAATAATAATAATAATAATATGTTCCTTCCTGCAATTAACCAGTGTGTTATTGTTACAATTGTTATTCATCTCAGACAATGAGCCATTTCCTTTTTCTCTTGCTTTAAAATAGAGTCGTTTGTTTCCATAATGCTAAATGTTCTACTATACTTTAGTGCAATTTATATGCTTTAGTCGTTTCAGATAGATAATTTTTGACTCAATGGATCAATGGTAGTTTATATTTTCATGCCTGGTGGAGCATAATGTTTAGCTTTATATCTTAATCGAACATATGTGCATACATACATACATACATACATACATACATACATACATACATACATACATACATACATACATCAGCAACATAGGAAAATATAAGTAGAATAAATGAACTAAAATATGTAGTATTTGCTTTAGAGTTCATTCAAATGTAATTATAGATTGGTACTGATTGCAAACTGTTGTGAAAATACTCCTAAACTATATTTTATATAAGTACTGTAAGTACTAAAAAAGTCGGGTTTTTTTACTACCATTTTGTTAATTGTGTATGTTTTCTATTATTTATCTTTTTGTTTTGGAGGCCCTAATTCCGAGGGACTATAATATACAGTGCCTTGCAAAAGTATTCAGACCCCTGACCAATTCTCTCATATTACCAAATTACAAATGGTACATTGAAATTTCGTTCTGTTTGATATTTTATTTAAAACACTTAAACTCAGAATCAAATATTGTAAGGTGACATTGGTTTTATGTTGGGAAATATTTTTAAGAAAAATAAAAAAACTGAAATATCTTGCTTGCATAAGTATTCAACCCCTGTGCTATGGAAGCTCCCAGTTTGCACCGATGAAAGAAATTGCCCAAATGAGGACACATTTACCTTACCATTGGCCTCCGACCTGTGAACCATTAAAGTTGCTGTCACATTTTCTGGATAAAAACACCACTGTTGAAGGATTATTGGTAAGGCTGTGAATCTGAAGGAAAATGAAGACCAAAGAGCATTCTACAGAAGTTAGAGATGAAGTAATACAAATGTATAGATTAGGGAAAGCGTACAAAATATATCCAAGTGTTTGGATATCCCAGTAAGCACAGTTGGATCAATAATCAGGAAGTGGAAGCTGCAACACACTCCCCAGGCACTGCCAAGAAAAGGCTGTCCCTCAAACCTCAGCGCTCAAACAAGAAGGAGACTTGTGAGAGAAGCCACAGAGAGGCCAACAATCACTTTGAAGGAGCTAAAGAGTTCAGTGGCTGGGTGTGGAGTAATGGTGCACCAGTCAACCATATCAAGAGCTCTGCATAACACTGGCCTGTATGGGAGTGTTGCAAGAAAGAAGCTGTTACTCAAAAAGTACCATCTGAAAGCATGTCTGGAGTTTGCCAGAAAGCATGAGAGTGACTCAGTTGCAATGTGGGAAAAGGTTTTGTGGTCAGATGAGACCAAGATAGAGCGTTTTGGCCAAAACTCAAATCGCTATTTGTGGCACAAGCCTAACACTGCCCATGCCTCAAGACACACCATTGTTACAGTGAAATATGGTGGTGGCAGCATCATGCTGTGGGGATGCATCTGATCAGCAGGGACTTGGCATATATATATATATATATATATATATATATATATATATATATATATATATATATATATATATATATATATATATATATAGAAGATCTCTGCTCTGTCTGCCTAAGCTATTCAAATAATGAATGAGGTACTGTGCGCTGTCCAATGGTACTGAAGCTCTGAACCAGGGATCCACACAGCGCTTACCTGCTGATGGCCTCAACTCGGGAGAGCGATGCACTTCATATCACTCTCACTCTCTATCCTCAGTGTGGGCATTGCAATCTCAAGAATTGCTCTCTTCTACTCTAAAACACTAAGGATACCATCCACTCTGCCAAAGGTCTACTGTGAAAGACGCTGTATCGACTCTGTACCTTGTTGTAACCAGATGTTAACAGGATTATATAATTTATGGAACAAATTGTTGCAACAAATTGTAACGTGTGCAAAGAATAACTTCTGACCACACGAAATCAATTGCCTTTAATGGTATATAATAAGGAAATTGCAACATATGCAAGTTTATTTTTTATATCAAAAAATATAGATAGCAACAAAAAGATCAGAAAGAAAAGGAAATACAAAAATATTTGCCATTGTGGAAGCATACCCAAAACTGACTATTTTATGCACAGTTTCAAAATGTGGTGGAGAGGGTATCCAAAATGTAAGTCTTTCATTGTGACTCCGTGTAGAGAGGTAAATGATTTATGAATATCGACCAGAAAACAAATTCTTCTAATGATCCCCTTTTAAAACATGTTGTGAAGGTCTTAAAAAGTATATTTATCCTCTTAAAAGGTATGTTTTGTGTTGACACTTCCAAAACCTGAACTTTTCACAACAAATGCATTAAAAGCCTTATATGTTTAATGTTACTGAAGTGAAAACCTACTTCACAACATGAGCAATAGTAACAATACAACAGGGACCCTATTATGAAAAAAAAAGTGCAAAAGCACGTTTTCTGAGAAAAAATAAAACATCCTTAAAAGTGAAAACAAGCAAGAAATAAATTAGTTTTAACTCAATTTCGTCTCAAGCATTGAACATGTTTTCTCAGAAAATGTGACTTTTCCATTGCACTTGCTTCGAAATACCTCTTGATTTCTGAGACAAAAATGAACATTATCAGAATATAAGGGCCACTTACCTCTCCGGTGTCTGCGATAACCAGAGTATTCCTGTTACTTCCAACGCCTGATGCAGATCCTATATTCATTGCAGGTCCAACAAACATAAAGTGTTTCTCTGCAGCTCTGTACTGGTAGCTATGGCACAGTGATCCATTCCCACTAACTTCGGCGTAGTTTGTATCGCGGGCATACTTGGTGCTTATATAATCCCTTGGTCTGTGACACTGAATAGCAATCAGGGTGATTATGCTCACCACAAACAGTGATGAAATTGAACCCAAAGTGATTATCAAATAAAAAGTTAGGTTATTTCCTTCTTGCTCTTTGGTATTGCTTTTGAAGTCAGAAAATGCAAATGCCTCCGTATTCTGGACAGTTGTTATGCATATTGTTGCTGTGGTAGAAAGGGAATAGTTTCCATTATCTTTCACCACTATGATCAGTTTGTGTTCAGTGGAGTCAGTTTCAGTTAAAGGTCGAAGTGTCCTAATTGCTCCTGTATTGCGCTCTAAACCAAAGAGAGTAGGATCGGTAGCTTGTTGCAGTGAAAACGACAACCAGGCATTGTATCCAATATCAGCATCGTGAGCTCTGATTTTTGTTACAAAATATCCTGCTTTCACATTTCGTGGAATTGTCTCTACGGCTTCAGCAGAACCATCTTTACTTAATGGAGACAAGATCGCCGGCGCATTGTCATTCTGATCAAGAATATAAACACTCACAGTGACGTTGCTGCTGAGTGATGGCATTCCAGAGTCTTTTGCCAACACTTGGAATTTAAAGTGTTTAAGTTCTTCAAAATCAAAGCTTCTTATCGCATAGACGTTTCCATTGTCTGAATTAATACTAAGGAGAGTTGATACGGGCTTCCCCAAAACCTCACCTGCCTTGACATAATATGACACACGTGCGTTTTCATTTTGATCCAGATCGAACGCACTTATTGAAAAAATAAAAGCTCCGGGTGCGTTATTTTCGTGCAAGTAAAATGTATATGGATATTGAGTAAAGCTCGGGCTGTTATCATTAACATCAGACACAGTGACTGTGACAATTTTATAGGATGACAAAGAAGGGCGGCCAAAGTCTTTTGCTGTTATTGTAATATTGTACTGAGAAGCAAACTCGCGATCTAACTGCTCCTTCGTTACTAAGGAATACAAATTCTCCCGGAAAGATGACTTTAACTCAAAGGGTATATTCTCATTTACTTTACAGGATAATTGCCCATTAACACCAGCATCACGGTCTGTAACGCTAATCAGAGCTATCACTGTCCCAGGATTTGCGTCCTCAGAAATAAGATTTGACAAAGAGGTTACCTCTATCTCTGGTGCATTGTCATTTACATCTTGTATCTTTACAACAACACTACAGTGCACAGTCAATGAGAATTGGCCCTTATCGGTAGCTTGTACATCAATCTCATAAGATTCCTTTTCTTCAAAATCTATCAATCCTTTCACCTTGATTTCACCTGTGTTACTGTCCAAGACAAAGAGTTCCGACACTTTACTTCTAAGCGTGTTACCAAAAGAGTACTCAACGACTCCATTAAGTCCGTCATCTAAATCTGTGGCATTTACTTTTATTAAAAAGGTACCTACCGGCACATTTTCCTGCAGAAATACTAAGTAAACCTCTTGGTCAAACCTAGGAGGATTATCATTAACGTCAAGAACAATTACAGTAATGTTGAGGGTACCCAATCTGGCTGGGGTTCCCCCATCGAAGGCGGTCAAGAGCAAATTGTGCTCAGTGTTACGTTCTCTATCTAAAGGTGTTTGTAATACTAAAACAGGAATTTTATTATCATCGCCACGATCCTTTACATCAAGGTCAAAATGCTCGTTTTGGCTCAATTGATAAAAGCTCAGTGAATTTATACCAACATCTGGGTCGTGCGCACCATCTAAAGGGAAGCGCGTTCCTGGCAGAGTAGACTCTGCAATTTCCAAGTGATTCTCTTTGTCTGGGAAACTCGGAGAATGATCATTTGCATCTAAAATTTCGATTTCAATATAATGCATTTCTAGCGGATTCTCTATAATCGTTTTAATATTAATGAAACAGTTTTGGTTTCTGTCACACAGTGTCTCTCTGTCTATATTCTGATTAACAAACAACACCCCCGTCTTTTGATTTATCTGCAATAGCTGCTGGTTCGATCCAGAAACAATACGAAATCTGCGTTCCGCTAGTCCGCTAATGTCAAGCCCCAGGTCCTTGGCTATATTTCCAACAAAAGCACCGTTGTTTAATTCTTCCGGGATAGAATAGCGTATCTGCGCAGCAGCCCTTTTCCAGAAGCAAAATAGAAAAGCAAAATGCAAAAGGATCCATTTATGCGCCCATTTTCTTCTGCAACGTCTGTTTCTCATGGCGAATAAATCCATTAAAAGCTGATCAGAATCCTAGCCGTTTTACACAACAAATGTAAATCAGTACATATCCGCCGATGAACACATGTGATTGAAAATATCAAATAATTGAATATCACAGTGGTCTACACCCGAGCTGACGGGTTCCCTTTCATACTGCGACAAGAACAGAGACGGCTTCTATTGCTTTGTCTTGAGTTTAAATCGGCCCTACAAGGGGAAGGGCTTCTCATCTCTACAAATTAAAATAATATTGCTAGGCAACAGTGACACCGCGCGCATCTGTGCAAAATTGCATTTCAATTATATAATTACTTCAAGTCCACTTAAACGTGTTCTTACAAAAAAAAAAAAAACAATTAGGTAATACCGATTAACTCAATCATTGCACTATGTTGATTATCATCGCAGTCTAATAATCTGTTAGTTACATTTTAACACTCCTGATCTTGCAGGGAATTAGAAAGGAATCAATATTGATGACCTGTATAATATCCATCCTTTTATTTTCTTATTTAAAAAAAAAAATAGTACATAATGTACGCATACTCGTTCTACACTAGCATTACTACACTGTTATGTATTTACTCCTTTATTTTTTTATATTGGGCATGAAGTTGGACAGGAGTCTGTTATTTTTGTATAGTGTGGTGACGGAACCCCTTTGGATTAAATCGTAGATTCATTGTTGGATAATTACACAAAAGTAAGCAATGTAAATATGACATCTAGTCTTTCTAAAAAAAAAAAAAAAAAAAAAAAAATACACAATGGCAAGAAAACAGCAGTGCCCATACCACTCATTTGAATCAAAATAGTATTAATTGTGACATATTTTATTGACATAAGCAGTGCACTTTGTAATATTAATATATGACTTTATATACTTCAATCTACATACTGCCCCGCTGATAGAACAACTTAAGGCTTAATAGTGAAATTATTCTAGTTATCTGTCTGCAGTTACCTTTGAAATCCACTAGAGGACGTCGTGTCACACAAGTTATGAAGCGCATTATAGCGCCAACAAAATATAGTACTATATATAGTAGCCTACTCTTCAAAATGTAAATTAAAAGTCTAAATACTATTTGAAGAAAAAAACGTATATGTATTCTAGTATTTTCTATACCCAGTCTCTTCAAGCGGATTTACAAATAAATAAATACAATTTACAATATTAAATGTTATGTGGACATTTAACGACAAATTTCACAAACCCCGATTAGCACTAATCTTGGACCACTGTACCCAAAATAGTATTAAATAGTCCAAGGGTAGAGCTAATCGGCGCCTGTGAAATCAACTCGAATTCTTTAACTGCAGTTCTGTGACTGGATGAATTATTGTGGAAGTGACTCATAAAAAAATAAGACTGCAAGTAAATATAGACACTTATATATAGGAAAAAAAATGTTGATCATTGGAATTGTTTTACTGTAGAAAAAAACAAGCTTTTTAAATACAAACTACAGTGTATATGTTATAGTGGATATAAATACTTTTAACTAGGACTTACTTCTCTTGATGGTTTCATTTCAATATCAGAGATTACCAGCGTGTTTCCATTACTTCCAATGTCCATGGAGGCGCCAGCGTTGGGATGAGGTTTGACGAACATCAGATCTTTTTGAACAGCATTTGAACACATTCTGTACTGGTAGCTACGGTAAAGCGAACCGTTTCCACTGATCTCCGAGTAATTAGGATTGTAAGGGTATTTGCTAACAAAATTACCTCTTCGTTTACAGCATTGAATAGCAACCATGGTGATTATACTGATAACAAATAATGATGAAACTGATCCTAGTGTTATTATTAGGTAAAAGGTGATATCATTTTCCTTTGACTTACTGGACGCTCCCTTGAGCCCAGAAAATAGATCACCCTCTGTATCCTCGACAATCGTGATGTGTAGAGTCATTGTTGAAGATAAAGAAATGTTCCCACTATCCTTTACAAGTATGGTAAGTTTCTGGAGGACGTCATCACTTTCAGTAAAACGACGAAGTGTTCTGATTTCTCCTGTATAGAGACTTAGTCCAAAAATTGTCCGGTCAGTAGCGTCTTGCAGTGAAAACGATAACCAAGCGTTATATCCTAAGTCAGCATCACATGCTCTGATTTTCGTAATCAAATAGCCTGCCTTCACATTTCTAGGAACAGTCTCAGAGGAAACACTAGACCCGTCATTTGGTAATGGAAACAAGATCACGGGAGCGTTGTCATTTTGATCAAGAACAAAAACGTTTACAGTAACGTTGTTACTGAGTGATGGCACACCAGAGTCGCTTGCTAGAACGTAGAATTGAAATTTCTTCAGCTTTTCAAAGTCAAATCTATTGGTGGCATAGACATTCCCATTTTGAGAATGAATGGATACAAAAGATGAGACTGGGCTGTTTTCAATGAGGGTATCCTGAATTAAATATGATATTCTTGCATTTTCATTCTGGTCCAGATCAAACGCTTTTACAGATAAAATGGAAGCGCCAGGGACGTTGTTTTCAAGAACATAAAACGTACATGGATTTTGAAGAAACTGTGGTTTGTTATCGTTTACATCAGAAATCATCACTGGTAGGGTTTTAAAGGATGACAGAGGAGGATAACCCAAGTCCTGTGCTGTTATTGTAATGTTGTACTGAGAAGTAACCTCCCGGTCTAAGCGTGCTTTTGTAATTAACGAATACAAATCGTGCTTATAAGATGGTTTTAACTCAAATGGAACATCTTCGTATAGGTTGCAGACAATCTTACCATTGATTCCAGAGTCGAGATCAGTAACGCTAATCAGAGCTATAGCAGTTCCAGGTGGTGCGTCCTCAGACATTTCATTTCTCAGTGAGGTCATCTCTATTTCTGGTGTATTGTCGTTAAGATCTATAATGTGTATAACTACACTGCAGTGCACTGACATGGGCACTTGGCCCCTGTCTGTAGCCTGGACATCAATTTCAAAGGCTATATGTGCTTCATAATCTATTGACCCCTTCACTTTGATTTCCCCGGTGTTTTTATCTATGCTGAATAGTTCATATACTGTATCTTTGTTGCTTTTTCCAAATGCATACACTATTTCACCATTGAGACCTTCGTCCAAATCTGATGCATTTAATTTTAAAACAACAGTATCATTAGGAGCGTTTTCTTGCAAATCTACAGAATATACTTGATTGTCAAAACATGGAGTATTGTCATTGATATCAAGAACAGTTATAGTTATTTGCAGTATACCAGATCTCTGAGGGTTTCCACCATCCAATGCTGTTAGAATCAAATAGTGCATCCCACTCTGCTCTCTGTCTAAAGGTCTCTGCAGTACTAATACCGGGATTTTGCTATATTCAGCCAGCTCAAAGTGTTCATTTTTATTTAGTCGATATGAGTGAAGAGAGTTGGAACCAACATCTGGATCTTGCGCACTCTCTAAAGGGAAGCGTGCTCCTACCTGAGAAGACTCTGACATTTCCAAATATGTCTCATTGTCAGAGAATGCAGGCGCGTGATCATTTATATCAACAATTTCCACGTCAACATAATGAATTTCGAGAGGATTTTCAAGAACGATCTTGAGACTTATTAAACAGTCAGGGTTTTGATCGCACAGTTGCTCTCTGTCTATATTTTGATCAATAAGCAAAACGCCATTATTTTGATTTACCTGCAGATGCTGCTGCTTTGATCCTGAAACGATACGAAAACGCCGATTCTCCAGTTCCTTTATATCAATGCCCAGATCTTGAGCTATATTCCCAACAACAGTGCCATGATCTGATTCTTCGGGAATTGAATAACGTAATTGTGCAGAAGCCCTGTTCCAAAACCAGGATAGAAGAATGAAATGGAGAATAGGAGATCCAAAACTCCACCTTCTCTTAGACATGACCAACAAAAAAAAAAAACGCTGGCTAGGAATTGCTGGTAGAAATAGTTCGATTATTCCTGTATTAGATCGCCGTTGATAGTTAAGTATCAAATATGTTTAAACATTTATGATTGGTTTAATTTGAAGTAAGATCCATTATAGTCCTATTACTGAGCATTTTGTGTCGGAAACCTGGACAACAGTACACCCTGTAAAGCTGCCATGTACGACTGACTGTGATGTGACGTGGGCACGGGATATATTCACATTTCAGAACCATATTGTTGGACAGCAGCGACACCATGAGTATCAGTGTACAATTGAGTTACATTTCTTACAGACATTCACATACTAAAGTCGTGTTTCTTCAGCTTAAATTATACCAAATAATAATAATAATAATAATAATAATAATAATAATAATAATAATAATAATAATAATAATAATAATAATAATGCATTGTTTTTAACCAGCAATTGTCTAACGTTCAGTATTCCTTGAAAAATATAGCTGTTACACTGTAAAACGGAATGCTTAAGAATTCAAAATAAATAATCAGAAAAAAGGTTTTAAAATAATAAATATTAAAATGTAAAAGGGATAAGCTTTCTTTTTCACTTTATTTTGTACTTAAAATGATTTAAGATGTTTCGTTTTTTCATTGCACATTGTTTATTTAAGGAAATCGCAGTGTAATTAACCCATTAGTTCAATTGCGTGCATTTGAAAGTGGGGGAGGGGGACCTCAATCTCGTGCCAAGATTACCAGATTATGATTAGCAACATCAGTATCTGTAAAACGTCGTTGTGTTCTAACTTCACATGTTTAAAGTCCAATAGCGAGCAAGTTGAAGTCAATTGCCTGGTATGTTTAACCCAAACGTTATAACTAAGGTCAGCATCTTATGTTCTAATCTTTGTTACTGTGACAATATTACTGATGAGTTGTCATTTTGATCAAGAATAAATGCGTCACCACTAACGTTGGTACTGTGTGTAGAGCTTAACTTCTGACCACACGAAAATGATTACCTTTAATGGTATAGAACCAGGAAATTGCACCATATGCACGTTTATTTTTTATATCAGAAAACATAGATATCAACAACTTAGCAGTTATAAATCGTCTTTCACGACAATGCCCCCACAAAGTGCTATAAGAGTTCCAGGGTTTTGTTTTGGAAAAGAATAATCTTTAATGCGGTTATACATGTTATAAAATGTTACGCAATCGTTCGCAAAGTATACAAACAACAGAAAGAAAAGGAAATACAAAAACATTTGCCATTGTGGAAGCATACCCAAAACACCCTATTTTATATACAGAGTTTCAAAATGCTTCCGTGGTGGAGGGGGTATCCAAAATGTAAAGCTTTCATTGTGACTGTGTATAGAGGTAAATGATTTGTGAATATGGAACAGAACGCAACTTCTTCCCATGATCCCCTTTTAAAACACGGTGTGAAAGTCTTAAAAAGTGTATTTATCTTCTTAAAATGTATATGTATAGGTATGTATACACATTCAACATTCTGAACTTTTCACATTAAAGATTTTATATAATAGATATGTTTAAAAATAATGAAGTGAAAACGTTAGGTAATTACCATAACGCTGGTTCCCTGAAAAGAATGACAACCATTACCGAATGGGAAGAGCCTGTCCGACCTGTCAATCACTGAGCCTCGATATATATATATATATATATATATATATATATATATATATATATATATATATATATATATATATATATAAAATCCCCCTGCTGTGAGGGGGACGTCTCTCCACCTCCTGCAGAAGAGGGGGAGGACGACTCACAGTAGCATATGTCACCATTTAGTGGTAAAAGCTTAGCAGTAGACCCATAGGATCTCTATGGGTAATGGTTGTCATTCTTTTCAGGGAACCAGGGTTATGTTAATGACCTAATGTTCCCTTTGAAGTGGAATGACAACCATTACTGAATGGAAAGCTGTACCAAAGCTATTGTGGCTCCAGATTACCGACAGTACAGCCCCATGGCAATAGCTTCAGAGCCCTCTTGTTGACTAAGGGCATGCCGCCTGCAACACCCTAGAGCCCAGGGAGGGCCTTGCTCTGTTTGCAAAATCAAGGTGGTAAAAACATGCAAATGTCTGACTACCTGTCCATGTAGCAGCATAGCAAAGCTCATCCAAGGAGGCGCCATGAACGAGAGCCCACGAATCCCTTGCCCTCTGGTAGAATTGGCTGTAATTTTCCCCAGCATGGGAGAGTCAGTCTGTTAATACGCCAAGTGTATGGCATCTGCCACCCAGTGCGCTAGACATTGCTTCGACAGGGCTTTACCTCTAGAGAGGGACTCATAGCAGACAAACAACTGTTTGGACTGTCTCCAGGATGCCGTCCTATCCAGGTATCCAGGCAAACAGATTTTCCTGCATCAAACAGATGTTATAAGAAGGTTAAAAGTGTCTCAATAGGGCAGGTCACAGGTTCATGACCCCCAGCAAGGCACCAGTCTTGGAAAACCTTCCATTTATATGAATACCAGGCTCTAGTGCTAGGCGCTCTAGCAGACTGTAGTGTCTATACCACTGCTTCTGGCAAACCTCATCTGGATAGATGGCTCTGTTCAATGGCCAAACCCAGAGTTGGAGCTGGGCTGGGTTCTGGTGCCATAATAACCCCTCTGCTTGGCTCAGGAGGTCCTTGCTTAGCAGGAGCTGCCACGGTTGGCCCAACAACATGTTGGAGAGGAGAGCAAACCAGGGGCACTTCGGCCATCTGTGTGCAACCAGAAAAACCTGGGCTTTCTCCACCCTGATCCTTTCTAATGTCAGGTGTAATAGTGGTAGTGGAGGGAAGGCATGCAAGAGCCCCTGTGGCCAGGGGTGAGCTAGCGCGTCTAATCCCAGGGGGCCCCCTTCTCTCTCCATAGGGAACCATATGGGGCAATGAGTGGACTCGGCTGTGGCAAAGAGGTCGACTTGTCCTGTATGAAACCTCTCCCAAATTTATTTCACAACCTGAGGGTGCAGTCTCCACTCCGAGCTGTCTGGAGCTGCTCTGGACAGGAGGTCTGCTTCTCAGTTGTCCACACTGGGGAGGTGAACCAACCTGATGGAACACAACGCAAACTAGCTAATCATCCAGGTAGTTCAAGATCCGAATACCCTGCAGCCTGATTGGAGCCAGTGCTGCATCCATGCACTTGGAAATGGCGGGGTGCCAGCGAGAGACTAAACAGCAGCACGCAGAATTCAAATATGTTGCCTTGAAAAGCAAAGCATAGATATTTTCTGTGCGTGGGACAGATTGGGACATGGAAGTAGGTGACTTGCAGGTCGATTGATGTGAACCAGTCACCCAGCTGGACAGACTGGAGGATACGTTGTGCAGTCAACATGTTGAACTTTCTTTGTTTGAGGAAAATGTTGAGGACACTGAGGTGCAGAATAGGCCAGAAACTGCCGTCCCTCTTGGACACCAGGAAGTACCTGGAGTAGAACCCGCTGAGGATCGCTTCTTGGGTTTAACAAGCACACAGCCTGCTTCTGTTGAAGATCGGCGATCTCCTGTTGAAGGAGAATCATGCACGTTGGTTCGACTGCGGTAAAAGCACACCCTTGAAAGATGGAGAGCCTAATCGGAATTGCAGAGCGTATCTGGGTCTCATAGTTGTTAGCACCGAGGAGTCCTGGGTGCAGCCTTGCCATGGGTCATGTCCAGTGGTCAGCTTGGCTTGGGAGGGGGCACACCTTTTTTAGGACCTGGCCTCGGTCTCCAGCCGGAGAACTGGTTACCCCTGGCAGATGGTGGTTCCTTGCCACCGGATTTTTCTCTGCCTGCTTGAATGGCCTGGGGTGGAGGGTGGCATTCAGGCCCAGCTGCCCCAGCAGGCTGGGAAGGCCAGCTAGGGCACTGGCGATAGGCAGGAAGGCGGAAAAACTTTGAAGCGACCTCGGTGGCCTTGTGGGACCTCTCAAGGCTCACATCAACAGTCGCTGTGAATGTCTGCCCCTGCGTTATAAGGACATCCAGAAATGCCACCTTCTCTGTCTCCACCACTTTGGCTTGGGTCAGCCAAAGATGTTGGTGAGCAGTCATCAGCACCGCCAGAGACCTCCATAATGTCTGGCCTAGCTCACCCATCAGGTCAGTCATCACTCCCCTTTCCCGCTTGTTCCGCAGGCCAGGGAACATCCATGGCAGCAGCTGCGCACTGCATCAGGGCCCGGAACTCCTCCCTCTGAGATGTATGTGGGAGGGACGGCATGGACCCTCCTGCTGTGGCCTGCCCAACCGAAGTAGTGGGGTCAGACATGTCCAACCTTGAAGCCATGAATGACAGCTCGCCAGGGCTTGGCAGTCTAGGTGGGGCTGAAGATGTAGATTGGGAGCGGGGAAATTGGGGCTGTCCGGTAGCAGGGGGCAGTCTCCCCTGAGCCTGCAGCATGGTGTCTATCATGGCCTGCTGGGCTCTCACAGCCTTACCCAGCTCTTCAAAACATTGTTCCGCAGAGCTCTGGCATTTCTCCAGAGATGCGAAAGGGGAGCGCCTGCGTCTGTGAGGAGAAGGAGAGCAGTACATCCCTGGCGATCGCCTACTTCCCAGTGAGCGCCCTCTTGGGCGGTTCCACTTGCCAGTGTCCACCGCAATTCCACAGAGGGGCCTCCTATAGGGGTCTCCTATTCTGCAGAGGGGCCTCCTATGCCTCCGCACTGGTGGTGGGGTAGGGGAGCTCCCTAGTCACTATGGTAGGCGAGGTTCCGGAAGACCTTTGAGAAGGACCCTGGACCACGGATCGCATCGTTCCCTGCCCCGAGGAATGGGAATAGGCTGGGGAGAGGGCTACTCTTCTGCGCTTGGCTCTTATAGAGAACCGTTGAGAGGGGAAGCAGTCCAAATCTTCTGCCAGTGCCCTTGTTGTGTGGTCTGGCCCAAGACACCTAATACAGGTGGTGTGCCAATCCTCCTTAGGGAGCTTAGTTGCACACTGGTCACACTGGTGAAAACCAGCTAAGGACCCTGCAGAGCACACTGACATGGCACGGAGGCATCGGTACCAAGCAGAATGCTTCGGTGCCGAGCTGTTGGCGTCGGTGACCATAGACAGTGTCGGCGCCGAAATGAGCACAGATGGTCTGGGCTGTTGTGTTCAGTGCCGAGTCAATCGGCGTCGGGGTCAGCACCGAAGAAGCGCAGTCGTGCCAAGCTGTTGCAGTCGGTGCCAAGCTGTTGCAGTCTGCGTCAAGGGAGAGCATACTCAGTGTCGAGCTGTCATAGCTGAGGGGGAGTGTGGTAAGCATTAAGAGAGCCCTAGACTGAGAAAGACACATAGGCCCGAGCTGGATTGTAGCTGCAGCCGAGTATGTCGGCTTAGGGGATGGCACCGCGAGCCCGTGGGGTCATCCTACAGCATCACAATAGCTCACTTGACTCAGAAAATGGTATTCAAATTACACAAGGTAATAGAAGAGAGAATAAAAGCAATTCCAATCAGTAGAGTCTACTGAAGCGAGACTAACACAACTAGCAATCTCAAAAGCACTCATAATAATGTAGTTACCATGACAAATCCAATTTGCAGTAAAAAAAACCATACAAATTAGCCAATTTCCAACAGAAAGAAAGCAAATGGCAATGTATGTGTTGTCTCAGTGAGGTGAGAGAAAATAAGGATATGCTACTGTGAGGACGTCCCTCTTCAGCAGGAGGTGGGAGTGACTTCCCCCTCACAACAGGGCCCTGATAGGGCAGCTTTTTTATATATGCTCAGTGATTGATGGGGTTAGCGAAGCTCTTCCCATTCGGTAATGGCTGTCATTACACTTGAAGGGGAAGCTACTTCACAACATGCTCAATAGTAATAATACGACAGGGACCCTGCAAAAGCACGTTTTCTGAGAAAAATTAAACATTGTGAACCGTGAAAACAAGCAAGAAATAAATTAGTTGCAACTCAATTTTGTCTCAAGCATTGAATATATTCTCCACAGAAAATGTGACTTCCACTTCCAAAATAACTCTTTTGAGTTCTGAGACTAAAATTCACATTATCAGAATATAAGGACCACTTACCTCTCCAGTGTCTGCGATAACCAGAGTATTCCTGTTACTTCCAACGCCTGATGCAGATCCTATATTCATTGCAGGTCCAACAAACATAAAGTGTTTCTCTGCAGCTCTGTACTGATAACTATGGCACAATGATCCATTCCCACTAACTTCGGCGTAGTTTGTATCGCGGGAATACTTGGTGCTTATATAATCCCTTGGTCTGTGACACTGAATAGCAATCAGGGTGATTATGCTCACCACAAACAGTGATGAAATTGAACCCAAAGTGATTATCAAATAAAAAGTTAGGTTATTTCCTTCTTGCTCTTTGGTGTTGCTTTTGAAGTCAGAAAATGCAAATGCCTCCGTATTCTCGACAGTTGTTATGCGTATTGTTGCTGTGGTAGAAAGCGAATAGTTTCCATTATCTTTCACCACTATGATCAGTTTGTGTTCAGTGGCGTCAGTTTCAGTTATTGGTCGAAGTGTCCTAATTGCTCCTGTATTGCGCTCTAAACCAAAGAGAGTAGGATCGGTAGCTTGCTGCAATGCAAACGACAACCAGGCATTGTATCCAATATCAGCGTCGTGAGCTCTGACTTTTGTTACCAAATATCCTGCTTTCACATTTCGTGGAATTGTCTCTACGGCTTCAGCAGAACCGTCTTTACTTAATGGAGACAAGATCACCGGCGCATTGTCATTCTGATCAAGAATAAAAACATTTACAGTGACGTTGCTGCTGAGTGATGGCACCCCAGAGTCTTTTGCCAACACTTGGAATTTAAAGTTTTTAAGTTCTTCAAAATCAAAACTTCTTATCGCATAGACGTTTCCATTATTTGAATTAATACTAAGGAGAGATGACACGGGCTTCCCCAAAACCTCACCTGCCGTGTCATAATATGAGACACGTGCATTTTCATTCTGATCCAGATCAAACGCACTGACTGAAAAAATAGAAGCACCGGGTGCGTTGTTTTCAAGCACGTAAAATGTATATGGATCTTGAGTAAAGCTCGGGCTGTTATCATTAACATCAGACACTTTGACTGTGACAATTTTATAGGATGACAAAGAAGGGCGGCCAAAGTCTTTTGCTGATATTGTAATATTGTACTGAGAAGTAAACTCGCGATCTAACTGCTCCTTCGTTACTAAGGAATACAAATTGTCACGAAAAGATAACTTTAATTCAAAGGGCATGTTCTCAGTTACTTTACAGGATAATTGTCCATTTGAGCCAGCATCACGGTCTGTAACGCTAATCAGAGCTATGACATTTCCAGGTTTTGCGTCCTCGGAAATAACATTTGACAAAGAGGTTACCTCTATCTCGGGTGCATTGTCGTTTACATCTTGTATCTGTACAACAACACTACAGTGCACAGTCAAGGGAGAGTGTCCCTTATCGGTAGCTTGTACATCAATCTCATAAGACTCCTTTTCTTCGAAATCTATCAAACCTTTCACCCTAATTTCACCTGTGTTACTGTCCAAGACAAAGAGTTCTGACACCTTACTCCAGAATGTATCACCAAAAGAGTACTCAACGACTCCATTAAGACCGTCATCTAAATCTGTGGCATTTACTTTGACTACAAAGGTGCCCATGGGAACATTTTCCTGCAGTGTTACTGAATAAACCTCCACATCAAACACAGGAGCATTATCATTAGTGTCGATTACATTTACAGTAATGTTGAGGGTGCCAAATCTCGCTGGGATTCCCCCATCAAAGGCTGTCAAAACCAAATTGTGCTCAGGGTTACGTTCTCTATCTAAATGCATTTTTAATATCAAAATTGGGGTTTTATTATCATCGCCACGATCCTTTACATCCAGTTCAAAATATTCGTTTTGGCTCAATTGATAAAAGCTCAGTGAATATATACCCACATCTGGGTCACGCGCACCCTCTAACGGAAAGCGCGCTCCTGGCAGAGTAGACTCTGCAATTTCCAAGCGCTTCTCTTTGTCTGGGAAACTCGGAGCATTGTCATTTATATCTGTAATTTCAATTTCAACATAATGCATTTCTAGCGGATTATCTATAACCGTTTTAATGTTAATTAAACACTTATTATTTCTGTCACACAGTTTCTCTCTGTCTATATTGTGATTAACAAACAAAAAACCATTTTTCTGGTTTACCTGCAATAGCTGCTGGTTCGATCCAGAAACAATACGAAATCTGCGGTCAGCAAGTGTGCTAATATCAAGCCCCAGATCCTTGGCTATATTTCCAACGAAAGAACCATGGTTTAGTTCTTCCGGAATAGAATAGCGTATTTGCGCAGCAGTCCTTTTCCAGAAGCAAAATAGAAAAGCAAAATGCAAAAGGACCCATTTATGCGACCATTTTCCTCCATGGCGTCTGTTCCTCATGGTGAATAAATCCATTAAAAGCTGATCAGAATCATCGCCGTTTTATACAACAAAAGAGTACATAGCCGCCCATTAGAAATGTGATTGAAAATATCAATGTAATATCACAGTGATGATAATATCGCTATATCTGAGCTGACGGGTTCCCTTTCATACTGCGACGAAACAGAGACGACTTCTTTGCTTTGTCTTGTGTTTAAATCGGCCCTACAAGGGGAAGGGCTTCTCATCTCTGCAAGAATTAAAATAGTATTGCTAGGCAGCAGTGACACCGCGCGCCTCTGTGAAAAATTGCATTTCAATTATATAATGACTGCAAGTCCATTTACACATATGTTCTTTTTGAAAAAAAAAAAAAAAAAAAAAAAAAAAAACTAATACCGATTATCTCAGTTATTGCAGCATGTTGGTTATTTCCGCAGTCTAATAATCGGTATATGACCTTGTACCATACCTGAGATTGCAGGAAATTTGAAAGAACTTAGTATTGATTTTACCTGCATAAGATCCATCCTTCCATTTTCATATTGTCAAAATATTAAGTTAAGGAAAAAGTATAAAGTGCATGTATGCTCATTCTGCAGTAACTATACTATACTATTATGTATTTTCTCCTTTGTTTTTTATGTTGGGCATGAAGTTTGAAAGGAATCTTTACTTTTGTATAGTTTATTGAAGGAAAGCCTTTGAATTCAATGTTATATTAATTGCAAGAAAACAACTGTGCATATACAATCGATCAAAATAGTATTAATTGTGACATATTTTATGGACATTTAGCCGTATTTTTATTTTCATCCGCAGACGCGCTCTTGTTGCAAGTACAGTGTTGACATGTAATTTCCTAAAATTATATTAAGCGAGGTTTCGGGTAAATATATAAAAAGAAAAGGCAGTGTATATTTTAGCACTAGTATCCTAAAACAAATGTACTGAATTAAAATGAATGGTCTATAGAATAGTCGTTTTTTTTTTTTTTTTTTTTTTTTTTTTTTTTAACAATTTAATTGGTTTAAAAGCGCTAGGTTGCGAGTAAATATATAAAGATTAAAGGCAGTGCATATTTTAGCACTTCTACAAGACCATGTAAGGAATTAAAAAGAATGGATTATTAATAGTAATTGTTTTGTAACAATGTGTTTGGTTTAAAAGCAAACAAAATTATCCATAAACTGATGTTTACAGAAAAAGAATTTCGACAAAAGATGCCGCGAAGCAGTATGGTTCAATATGAAAACTTTACCGACTTTTTTCCCCCAGAAATGCAGAAACGTGATTCAATGCATTGATTACAGTCCTATCGGGCGGTATTTTTATGCGTGCTGCTTTTTAACAGGATCCCCGAGACAGTATTAGTCGAATTAGCACGACCCAGATGTTGGAATAAAATCACTGAACTTTTACAATTGAGTCAAAACAAGCATTTTGAACTTGATCTAAAGGATCATGTTGTTCCATGTTTGTCCTCTACTTTTTTTTTTTTTTTAAGTGAAAAAATATACAGCATTTCAAAAAATAACGTACTTATTTTCTTAGGTAAATGGCAGTAAACTAACTGCAACATTCAGTAAAATTTGCCATTAATATAAAAAAAAGTTACTTTTACACTCCACTTGTTTTACTTTTTTTACCATGGTTACCTAGTATTTTCCATAGTTAGAAAATTTCTACGCAGGTTTCTTATATTGTGTAAAAAAAGCTCTTAAGAATGCCTTCCCCTCAAGAGATAAGAGGTGCGTTCCTGTAATACTGCTGCATTCGGATGTTTTTATCGTTATCTCTGATATGGGATGTGGTGGCGATATTAACACTTAATCCAATAATATTCACTGCCCACGATGAGTCCCAGCATTTCTCAACAGGATGAAGTGCAAGTGGCATAACCACTCGCATAGTAAATATATATTGAGTTCCAAAACATACACATAAAGCTAAGGTGTATTTATAAATGACAGACAATTAACTTGAAATGAAAAAGAATACCGGTAGCTGCATGAAAAATAAATAAAAAACAATAAGAAAAGATAAGGGATTCAGAGGTTGGAATTGATATGAATTTGCTGAGTTTATTTCACAGGGTTATCAAACTGATATGAATGTAACTTTTAGTAGTATGTGGACCAGGTTCTCTTTAAATATACTAAAAAACTTACTGGAGAACTATCACCCAATAGTACTACTACTGGTAATAATAATAATAATAATAATAATAATAATAATAATAATAGATAGATAGATAGATAGATAGATAGATAGATAGATAGATAGATAGATTGAAACAAGCACTGATCAGCATCTCAACCTCACTTACCTCTCCAGAAGCTATCATTCCATTCTCAGAGAGAACCAGAGTATTCCTGTTACTTCCAACGCCTGATGCAGATCCTACATTCATTGCAGGTCCAACAAACATAAAATGTTTCTCTGCAGCTCTGTACTGGTAGCTATGGCACAGTGATCCATTCCCACTAACTTCGGCGTAGTTTGTATCGCGGGAATACTTGGTGCTTATATAATCCCTTGGACTGTGACACTGAATAGCAATCAAGGTGATTATGCTAACCACAAACAGTGATGAAATTGAACCCAAAGTGATTATCAAATAAAAAGTTAGGTTATTTCCTTCTTGTTGTTTGGTATTGCTTTTGAAGTCAGAAAATGCAAATGCCTCCGTATTCTCGACAGTTGTTATGCGTATTGTTGCTGTGGTAGAAAGGGAATAGTTTCCATTATCTTTCACCACTATGGTCAGTTTGTGTTCAGTGGAGTCAGTTTCAGTTAATGGTCGAAGTGTCCTGATTGCTCCTGTATTGCGCTCTAAACCAAAGAGAGTAGGATCGGTAGCTTGTTGCAATGAAAACGACAACCAGGCATTGTATCCAATATCAGCATCGTGGGCTCTGACTTTTGTTACCAAATATCCTGCTTTCACATTTCGTGGAATTGTCTCTACGGCTTCAGCAGAACCGTCTTTACTTAATGGAGACAATATCACCGGCGCATTGTCATTCTGATCAAGAATATAAACACTCACAGTGACGTTGTTGCTGAGTGATGGCACCCCAGAGTCTTTTGCCAACACTTGGAATTTAAAGTTTTTAAGTTCTTCAAAATCAAAGCTTCTTATCGCATAGACGTTTCCATTGTCTGAATTAATACTAAGGAGAGATGACACGGGCTTCCCCAAAACCTCACCTGCCGTGTCATAATATGAGACACGTGCATTTTCATTCTGATCCAGATCGAACGCACTAACTGAAAAAATAGAAGCTCCAGGTGCGTTGTTTTCAAGCACGTAAAATATATATGGATCTTGAGTAAAGCTCGGGCTGTTATCATTAACATCAGACACAGTGACTGTGACAATTTTATAGGATGACAAAGAAGGGCGGCCAAAGTCTTTTGCTGTTATTGTAATATTGTACTGAGAAGCAAACTCGCGATCTAACTGTTCCTTCGTTACTAAGGAATACAAGTTGTCCCGGAAAGATGGCTTTAACTCAAAGGGCATATTCTCAGTTAATCTACAGGACATTTTTCCATTAATTCCTGAATCTCGGTCTGTAACGCTAATGAGGGCTATGACAGTTCCAGGATTTGCGTCCTCAGAAATAAGACTTGACAAGGAGGTTACCTCAATCTCCGGTGTATTGTCGTTTACATCTTGTATCTTTAAAACAACACTACAGTGCCCTGTCAACGGGACTTGTCCACTATCGGTAGCTTGTACATCAATCTCATAAGACTCCCTTTCTTCGAAATCTAGCAGTCCTTTCAACTTGATTTCCCCTGTGTTAGTGTCCAAGTCAAACAGTTCTGACACCTTACTCCTGAATGTATCACCAAAAGAGTACTCAACGACTCCATTAAGACCGTCATCTAAATCTGTGGCATTTACTTGTATTACAAATGTGCCCATGGGCAAATTTTCATGGAGAGTTACTTTATAAACATCTTCATTAAACAGTGGAGCATTATCATTAGTGTCAATTACATTTACAGTAATGTTGAGGGTGCCAAATCTCGCTGGGATTCCCCCATCAAAGGCTGTCAAAACCAAATTGTGCTCAGGGTTACGTTCTCTATCTAAAGGCTTTTTTAATATTAAAACAGGGGTTTTATTATCTTCGCCACGATCTTTTACGTCCACTTCAAAGTACTCGTTCTGGCTCAACTGATAAAAGTGCAATGAATTTATACCAACATCTGGGTCACGCGCACCATCTAACGGGAAGCGCGCTCCTGGCAGAGTAGACTCTGCAATTTCCAAGCGCTTCTCTTTGTCTGGGAAACTCGGAGCATTGTCATTTATATCTGTAATTTCAATTTCAACATAATGCATTTCTAGCGGATTATCTATAACCGTTTTAATGTTAATTAAACACTTATTATTTCTGTCACACAGTTTCTCTCTGTCTATATTGTGATTAACAAACAAAAACCCATTTTTCTGGTTTACCTGCAATAGCTGCTGGTTCGATCCAGAGACAATACGAAATCTGCGGTCAGCAAGTGTGCTAATATCAAGCCCCAGATCCTTGGCTATATTTCCAACGAAAGAACCATGGTTTAGTTCTTCCGGAATAGAATAGCGTATTTGCGCAGCAGTCCTTTTCCAGAAGCAAAATAGAAAAGCAAAATGCAAAAGGACCCATTTATGCGACCATTTTCCTCCATGGCGTCTGTTCCTCATGGTGAATAAATCCATTAAAAGCTAATCAGAATCCTTGTCAATTTACACAACAAAAGAGTATATAGCCGCCCATTAAAAATGTGATTGAAAATATCAATGTAATATCACAGTGATGATAATATCGCTATATCTGAGCTGACGGGTTCCCTTTCATACTGCGACAAGAACAGAGACGACTTCTTTGCTTTGTCTTGTGTTTAAATCGGCCCTACAAGGGGAAGGGCTTCTCATCTCTGCAAGAATTAAAATAGTATTGCTAGGCAGCAGTGACACCGCGCGCCTCTGTGTAAGATTGCATTTCAATTATATAATGACTCTTCAAGTCCATTTACACATATGTTCTTCTTGAAAAAAAAATACAACTAAGTAATACCGATTATCTCAGTTATTGCAGCATGTTGATAATTATCGCAGTCTAATAATCGGTTAGTTACCTTTTTATACCTCTGAGCTTTGCAGGGAAATAGAAAGGAATTCATATTTATTTTAACTGTATAATATCAATGGTTTTATTTTCTTTAAAAAAAAATATATATATATATATATATAGTACAGAATGTATGTATGCTCGTTGTACGCATTACAACACAATTATGTATTTACTCCTTTATGTTATTTTTTTATATTGGGCAGGAAGATGGACAGGAGTCTTTTCTTTTTGTATAGTGTGGTAAAGGAATATTAATATATGCTTTATATATTTCAATCTGCATATTATCCCGCTGATAGAAGAGTGCACCAGTGTCAGAACATTGTATACACTTTAGATTATAGAGTGGATTATACAGTGCAAGGTGCAACTCAAGGCTTAATACTGAAATTATTCTAGTTATCTGTCTGCAGTTACCCTACAAATCCACAAGAGGACGTCATGTCACACAATTTATGAAGGACATTACAGAGACAAAACAATAATGTACTGTACACAGTACTCCTTAAAATACATAAATTAAAAGTCTAAGTACTATTTGACATAATATATATATATATATATTATATATATATGATATACTATATATATATATATATGTGTGTGTGTGTGTGTGTGTGTGTGTGTGTGTGTGTGTGTGTGTGTGTATGTATGTATGTTTTCAAGTATTTTCTATTCCATGTCTCTTCAAGATGATTTATAATTACATAATTACAAATAAATAATTGTGACTGGATTAATTATTGTGCAAAGGATTCGTAAAAACCAATAAGACTTTAAGTAAAAGTATGTTATACATCGAAAAATAAACGTTGCTCATTTTAATTGTTTTACTGTATCTTTAACTGGAAAAACTAGCTTTTAACATACCAAACCACAAACATCAGGGAATTTACAATGCAATGCATAGTAGATATAAAGACTTTTAAGTACGACTTACTTCTCTTGACGGTTTCATTCCAATTTCTGAGATTATCAGCTTGTTTTCATTACTTCCAATGTCCATGGAGGCGCCAGCGTTCAGATCAGGTTTGACGAACATCAAATCATTTTGAACAACATTTGAACACATTCTGTACTGGTAGCTACGGTAAAGCGAACCGTCCCCGCTGACCTCCCCATAGTTAGGATTGTAAGGGTATTTGCTAACAAAATTATCTCTGGCTTTACAACATTGAAGAGCAACCAGGGTGATTATACTGATAACAAATAATGATGAAACTGATCCTAGTGTTATTATTAGGTAAAAGGTGATATCATTCTCTTCTGGCTTACTGGACGTTCCCTTGAGTTCAGAAAATAGATCACCCTCTGTAACCGCGACAATAGTGATGTGTAGAGTCATTGTTGTAGATAGAGAAATGTTCCCACTATCCTTTACATGTATGGTAAGCTTTTGAAGGACGTTATCACTTTCAGTAAGACGGCGAAGTGTTCTGATTTCTCCTGTATAGAGACTTACTCCGAATACGCTCGGGTCAGTAGCGTCTTGCAGTGAAAACGATAACCAAGCGTTATATCCTAAGTCAGCATCATATGCTCTGATTTTCGTAATCAAATAGCCTGCCTTCACATTTCTAGGAACAGCCTCAGAGGAAACACTAGACCCATCATTTGGTAATGGAAACAAGATCACTGGAGCATTGTCATTTTGATCAAGAACAAAAACGTTTACAGTAACGTTGCTACTGAGTGATGGCACACCAGAGTCGCTTGCTAGAACGTAGAATTGGAATTGTTTCAGCTTTTCAAAGTCAAAACTGTTGGTGGCATAGACATTCCCATTCTGAGAATGAATGGATACAAAAGATGAGACTGGGCTGTTTTCAATGAGGGTATCCTGAATTAAATATGATATTCTTGCATTTTCATTCTGGTCCAGATCAAACGCTTTTACAGATAGAATGGAAGCGCCAGGGACGTTGTTTTCAAGAACGTAAAACGTATATGAATTTTGTGTAAACTGAGGTTTGTTATCGTTTACATCAGAAACCGTCACTGAGAAGGTTTTAAAGGACGATAGAGGAGGTTCACCCATGTCCTGTGCTGTTACTGTAATGTTGTGCTGAGAAGTAACCTCGCGGTCTAAGCGTTCATTTGTAATTACCGAATAAAAATTGTCCTTATAAGTTGGTTTTAACTCAAATGGAACATCTTCGGATAATTTGCATACAGTCTTACTATTAACACCAGAATCGGTGTCAATGACGTTAATCAGAGCTACAGCAGTTCCAGGTGGTGCGTCCTCGGAAATGTAATTTGTCAATGAGGTCATCTCTATTTCTGGTGTATTGTCGTTGACATCTATAATGTGTATAACTACACTGCAGTGAACTGACATGGGGGCGTTGCCCCTATCAGTAGCCTGGACATCAATCTCAAAGGCTATATTTGCTTCATAATCTATTGACCCCTTCACTTTGATTTCCCCGGTGTTTTTATCTATGCTGAATAGTTCATATACTGTATCTTTGTTGCTTTTTCCAAATGCGTACATTATTTCACCATTGAGACCTTCGTCCAAATCTGATGCATTTAATTTTAAAACAACAGTATCCCTTGGTGTGTTTTCTTGCAAATCTATAGAATATACATGATTGTCAAAAACGGGAGTATTGTCATTGATATCAAGAACAGTTATAGTTATTTGCAGTATACCAGATCTCTGTGGGTTTCCGCCATCCAATGCTGTTAGAATCAAATAGTGCATCCCACTCTGCTCTCTGTCTAAAGGTCTCTGCAGTACTAATACCGGGATTTTGCTATATTCAGCCAGCTCAAAGTGTTCATTTTTATTTAGTCGATATGAGTGAAGAGAGTTGGAACCAACATCTGGATCTTGCGCACTCTCTAAAGTGAAGCGTGCTCCTACCTGAGAAGACTCTGACATTTCCAAATATGTCTCATTGTCAGAGAATGCAGGAGCGTGGTCATTTATATCAACAATTTTCACGTCAACGTAGTGAATTTCGAGAGGATTTTCAAGAACAATCTTGAGACTTATTAAACAGTCAGGGTTTTGATCGCACATGTGCTCTCTGTCTATATTTTGGTCAACAAACAAAACGCCATTGTTTTGATTTACCTGAAGATGCTGCTGCTTTGATCCTGAAACGATACGAAAGCGGCGATTCAGCAGTTCTTTTATATCGATACCCAAATCTTGAGCTATATTTCCAACAAAAGTGCCATGATCTGATTCTTCGGGAATTGAATAACGTAGTTGCGCAGAAGACCTGTTCCAAAACCAGGATAGAAGAATGAAATGGAGAATAGGAGATCCAAAACGGCACCTTCTCTTAGACATGACCAACAAAAAAAAAATCCCCGCTGTCTAGGAATTGGGGGTAGAAATCGCTCGATTATTTCTGTATTAGATCGCCGTTGATAGTTAAGTATCAAATATGTTTATTAATTTAAGATTGGTTTAATTTGAAGTAAAATCCATTATAGTCCTATTGCTGAGCTCGTTGTGTCTGAAGCCTGGAAAACAGTACACCCTGTAAAGCTGCCCTGTACGACTGACTGTGATGTGACGTGGGCACGGGATATATTCACAATTCAGAGCCATATTGTTGGACAGCAGCGACACCATGAGTATCAGTGTACAATTGTGTTACATTTCCTACAGACATTCACATACCAAAGTCGTGTTTCTTGCAGCTTACATTGTACCAAATAATAATAATAATAATAATAATAATAATAATAATAATAATAATAATAATAATAATAATAATAATAATAACTGACTGCAGATCTACCGTGCACAATGTAAGTTTGCTGCCCCCACTCCATACAGACGGATATATCCACAACAGTAAGGACTTACTATATAACATACTTATAAAAGACAATGGTGTCCACCCTCATTACCACCACCCCCCAAATGGTCCATACTATACCACTTGCCCTTTTTACTGTAATTACAACTGTCTGACGTTCAGTATTCTTTGAAAATATTGCCGTTACACTGTAAAACGAAATGCGTAAGAATACAACATAAATATTATTTGCACTTTATGTTGTTGTTTTTTTTTTTAAATGTTCGGTTTTTTATTGCTCTTTGGTTATTTTATATCGGTGTGTTTTGAAAGCATGTGTGCATTATGTAAGGAAATCTCAGTAGAATTAATTAAGTAGTCCAATTGTGTGTAGCAGAATAATTTATAAAGCTTGATTAAGAAGAACTAGACCGAGCTGGGAGGACGTTCAAGACGTACAGATGTACATCTGTTACTTGTGTAACTGATGTTAATTACTATGCTTGTCTTTACGAAGCCCTGGAAAATGATCCATTTTATATAATCTCTGTGCTGTGCTACACTTACTTATTTGTTGCATAAGACAGTTTTTTTTTTTTTTTTTTTTTTTTTTTTACAAATTGCATAAGACAGAAGTTTTCTACAAATTAATAAAAAGAAAACGATAACATATACAGCATTATAAATAAATAGCGTATTTATTTTCTATATATGTCAGTAAACTGACTAATAATAATAATAATAATAATAATAATAATAATAATAATAATAATAATAATAATAATAATAATAATATGTAATGCACATACTTTAACATGTACAGGCCGGCATCTCAACATCACTTACCTCTCCAGAAGCTTTCATTCCATTCTCAGAGAGAACCAGAGTATTCCTGTTACTTCCTACGCCTGATGCAGATCCGATATTCACTGAAGGTGCAACAAACATAAAATGTTTCTCTGCAGCTCTGTACTGATAACTATGGCACAATGATCCATTCCCACTAACCTCGGCGTAGTTTGTATCGCGGAAATACTTGGTGCTTATATAATCCCTTGGTCTGTGACACTGAATAGAAATCACTGTGATTATGCTCACCACAAACAGTGATGAAATTGAACCCAAAGTGATTATCAAATAAAAAGTTAAGTTATTTCCTTCTTGCTGTTTGGTATTGCTTTTGAAGTCAGAAAATGCAAATGCCTCCGTATTTTCAACAGTTGTTATGCGTATTGTTGCTGTGGTAGAAAGGGAATAGTTTCCATTGTCTTTCACCACTATGATCAGTTTGTGTTCAGAGGCATCAGTTTCAGTTAATGGTCGAAGTGTCCTGATTGCTCCTGTATTGCGCTCTAAACCAAAAAGAGTAGGGTCGGTAGCTTGTTGCAATGAAAACGACAACCAGGCATTGTATCCAATATCAGCGTCGTGAGCTCTGACTTTTGTTACCAAATATCCTGCTTTCACATTTCGTGGAATTGTCTCTACGGCTTCAGCAGAACCGTCTTTACTTAATGGAGACAAGATCACCGGCGCATTGTCATTCTGATCAAGAATAAAAACATTTACAGTGACGTTGCTGCTGAGTGATGGCACCCCAGAGTCTTTTGCCAACACTTGGAATTTAAAGTTTTTAAGTTCTTCAAAATCAAAACTTCTTATCGCATAGACGTTTCCATTATCTGAATTAATACTAAGGAGAGATGACACGGGCTTTCCCAAAACCTCACCTGCCTTGACATAATACGATACACGTGCATTTTCATTCTGATCCAGATCGAACGCACTGACTGAAAAAATAGATGCTCCGGGTGCACTGTTTTCAAGGACGTAAAATGTATATGGATCTTGAGTAAAGCTCGGGCTGTTATCATTAATATCCGATACTTTCACTGTGATAGTTTTATAAGCTGACAAAGAAGGGCGGCCAAAGTCTTTTGCTGTTATTGTAATATTGTACTGAGAAGCAAACTCGCGATCTAACTGCTCCTTCGTTACTAAGGAATACAAATTCTCCCGGAAAGATGACTTTAACTCAAAGGGTATATTCTCGTTTACTTCACAGGAGAATTGCCCATTAACACCAGCATCACGGTCTGTAACGCTAATCAGAGCTATCACTGTCCCAGGATTTGCGTCCTCGGAAATGAGGCTTGACCAGGAGGTTACCTCTATCTCCGGTGTATTGTCGTTCACATCTTGTATCTGTACAACAACACTACAGTGCACAGTCATGGGAACCTGTCCTCTATCAGAAGCTTCAACGTCAATCTCATAAACCTGTTTTTCTTCAAAATCTATCTTTCCTTTAACCTTGATTTCCCCAGTGTTAACATCTAAACTAAATAGCTCGCGGACCTCAGTCCTAAAGCTACTACCAAAAGCGTACATTACCTCGCCATTAGGACCGTCGTCCAGGTCTGAAGCGTTAATTTTTATTACAAAGGTGTCTGTTGGAACATTTTCCTGTAAAGTTACTTTGTAAACTTGTTGGTCGAACACTGGTGGATTATCGTTGATGTCAACAACAGATACAGTAATATTGATTGAATCGGATCTAGGTGGGTTTCCACCATCAAATGCTGTCAGAAGCAGATTATGTTCTGGGCTACGTTCTCTATCTAGAGGTTTTTGCAATATCAAAATAGGAATTTTATTATCCTCACTACGGTCCTGTACGTCCAGCTCAAAGTACTCATTTTTACTTAGCTGATAAAAACGCAATGAATTTATACCCACATCTGGGTCACGCGCACCCTCTAAGGGGAAGCGTGCCCCTGGCAGAGTAGACTCTGCAATTTCCAAGCGCTTCTCTTTGTCTGGGAATCTCGGAGAATTGTCATTGATATCTGTAATTTCAAGCTCAACATAATGCATTTCTAGCGGATTCTCTACAACAGTTTTAAGGTTAATGAAACAGTTACTGTTTCTGTCACACAGCTTCTCCCTGTCTATATTCTGATTAACAAACAAAACGCCAGTCTTTTGATTTACCTGCAATAGCTGCTGCTTTGTTGCAGAAATAATACGGAATCTACGATCCGCTAGTTTGCTAATGTCAAGCCCCAAATCCTTGGCAATATTTCCAACAAAAGCACCATGGTTTAATTCTTCTGGAATAGAATAGCGTAGTTGCGCATAAACTACTTTCCAAAAGCAAAATAGAATAGCAAAATGCAAAAGGATCCCCCTATGCGCCAATTTTCTTCCAAGATGTATGTTCCTCATGATGAATAAATCCAATAGAATTTGGTCAGAATCCGTTTTGCAGAACAAATCAGTACATAAAGGTCCATTAACAATTTTGGTTGAGATGTATATAATATCCCACTGGCTATATCTGAGCTGACTGAGTCTCCGTCATATCGCTACAGGAACAGACACAAATTCTACTGCTTTGTCTTGAGTACAAACCATCCCTGCAAGGGGAAGGGCTTTTCGTCTCAGTAAAAATCAAACATTATTGCTTGACAGCAGCGACGCCGTGCGTTTCAGAGCAAAAATTGCATTCAATATATCAGTAGGTTCAGTTTTACAGTACTATTTTTTTGTAAACATTTAATATGTGGCAAAACACAAATGAAATGATGTCAGAATTATGCCTTATTTAGCACTCTGATAGTTTTGTTACATTTAGCCTACTTATACATTAATGGTTACAATCACTCTTTCCAAACCACAAATATAAGCGTTAGGCCTACGCCAACTTGTATTTTCTTATTTGAAAGATAATTTAAATTCAAGTAAAGGTGCGCAATATATGCTCATGTTACATTAACGAAACCAGTTAAGTGTGTATTTATTTATTTGAGGCCAGAAAAAAAAGTCAATGGATTGTAGTTAGACATGAAAACCTTTTCGCAGTGACTTAATTATACAACATATGAATATATGCATGTGAGTCCATGTCTCTGACGAAACTTCTTGTCTTTCCAAAAACACTGCACACCACAAACCAACTATGCTAAATTCGCAGTCTTCAATCAAAATTAGATTACTGGTATGAAAAATACACTTGGATAATATACAACTAATATATAGATGTGCACATAAGACCAATCCTGAACCCGAACGCCTTGTAATATAATAATAACATTTGGTAATAGTAATATATAATAACGTATGTGTTTAACACACTGTCCTTCTGGAACAAGAATGCACGTCATACTTTCATTCTGCACTTGAAACCAAGACCCATATTCATAAAACTTACCTTCTACTGTATCATGCATAAACGAAACTAACCTTCAGAAAATTTCACTCATGTTGACTTTAGAATAACTTGCCCTTAGAGACCAATTTTCTCATTAGCATATCATTCGTCTGATTCATAAATCTATATTGTGCCGTTAATTGACCCTCACCGGCATCATAATTAATACATCTCAAAAACATTTTAGGCATATATTAAAGTGCATTGTTAACTCATCTGAAAGGATCATCCCTGAAAAATAGAAATCACGTTTGTAAATGTATTGTAAGACATGTTTAATTCTTAAACGTTTGCTTTTACAGTTTGAAAGATTACAACGTATTACTTTTGGGTTATAAGGTGTATCATTACACAGTATTCAAATAGAATCCACTTTCCAACAAATACTCTGCAATTTAAGGCATTTCCAGATCTCTGACTGTAAGTGTCCATGTTAATCACCAGAGGACATCATTTCATACAAGAAAACTTAGAGTGACAACAAAACTAGTATTTAAAATAACAGCTTTAATATATTTCATGTAACATTGGCGCCATTTTTGTACGAAAAGAAATAGACACCATTGCAATCCTGCAACGAAAAACTAAGACTCAATACGACTTACAAGTTCCTAAGCTAAAAGTTATCGTTGTTTATAACTGGTTTGATAACTCAATTGGGTGTGTTTTACCTTTCTGAAACAAATGCTAATGAAATGAACAGGCCTACGTTTGAGAATTCAGCCAGATTTTCTTATTTAATAACGCGTGTTAACTGGTATAGGGAATTTACAAAAACGTATAGGCATTTCTAATAGTTTAAGTGTGATTTTTGAATTGGATAAATATGAATAAATTGTGCAAGTGATTCAAAAAAGCTTTTACAATGCAAAAACACACACTTTACATATGACTATACAGTACATATATTACAGTAGATAGTTATCAAAATTACTTACTTATCTTGACGGTTTCATTCCAATATCAGAGATTATCAGCGTGTTTCCATTACTTCCAATGTCAATGGAGGCGCCGGCGTTTGCTTCAGGTTTGACAAACATCACATCTTTTTGGACAGCATTTGAACACATTCTGTACTGGTAGCTACGGTAAAGCGAACCGTTGCCGCTGACCTCTGCGTAATTAGGATTGTAAGGTTATTTGCTTGCAAAATGACCACTGGGTTTACAACATTGAAGAGCAACCAGAGTGATTATACTGATAACAAATAATGATGAAACTGATCCTAGTGTTATTATTAGGTAAAAGGTGATATCATTCACTTCTGACTTACGGGACGCTCCCTTGAGCCCAGAAAATAGATCACCCTCTGTAACCTCGACAATCGTGATGTGTATAGTCATTGTTGTAGATAGAGAAATGTTCCCACTATCCTTTACAAGTATGGTACGCTTTTGAAGGACGTCATCACTTTCAGTAAAACGGCGAAGTGTTCTGATTTCTCCTGTATAGAGTCTTACTCCGAATAATGTCGGGTTAGTAGCGTCTTGCAGCGAAAACGATAACCAAGCGTTATATCCTAAGTCAGCATCATATGCTCTGACTTTTTTTTAACCAAATAGCCTACATTTACATTTCTAGGAACAGTCTCCGGGGGAAAACTAGACCCGTCATTTGGTAATGGAGACAAGATGGCCGGAGTATTGTCATTTTGATCAAGAACAAAAACGTTTACAGTAACGTTGCTGCTGAGTGATGGCACACCAGAGTCGCTTGCTAAAACGTAGAATTGCAATTGCTTCAGCTTTTCAAAGCCAAAACTGTTCGTGGTATAGACATTCCCATTCTCAGAATGAATGGATACAAAAGATGAGACTGGTTGTTTTCAATAAGAGTATCCTGAATTAAATATGATATTCGTGCATTTTCATTTTGGTCCATATCAAATGCTTTTAAATAAAAAATGGAAGCGCCAGGGACGTTGTTTTCAAGAACATAAAACCTATATGGATTTTGTGGAAACTTTGGTTTGTTATTGTTTACATCAGAAACCACCACTGAGAAGGTTTTAAAGGATGATAGAGGAGGTTCACCCAGGTCCTGTGCTGTTACTGTAATATTGTACTGAGAAGTAACCTCGCGGTCTAATCGTGCATTTGTAATTAACGAATATAAATTGTCTTTATAAGATGGTTTTAATCCAAACGGGGCATTTTTGGATAATTTGCAGACAATCTCTGCTATTGGTGCCAGAATCCAGATCAGAAGCACGGATCAGTGCTATAGCATTTCCAGCAAGCGTGTCCTCTGAAACTGTGTTTGCCAGCGAGGTCACCTCTATGTCTGGTGCATTATCGTTAACGTCTACTATGTGCGCTATAACGCTGCAATACACTACAATTGGAACAGGGCCCCTATCTGTAGTTTGGATATCAATTTCATAAACGTGTTTCTCTTCAAAATATATCGATCCTTTAACTGTGATCTCACCAGTAGTATAATCTAACTGGAAAACATCGATCACTGTATCAGTGTTGCTTTTACCAAATGCATACACAATTTCACCATTCAGGCCGTCATCCAAATCTGATGCATTTAATTTAATAACAATGGTAACTTGAGGAGAATTTTCTTTCAGATACAAGGAATACATCTATTTATCAAAAACGGGTGCGTTGTCATTGATATCAAGAACAATTACAGATATATTAAGAATATTAGATCTTTATGGGATTCCGCCATCTAAAGCTGTGAGCATTAAATGATGTACTTTATTCTGCACTCTATCCAATGGTCTCTGTAATAATAATATCGGAATTGTACTGTATTCGCTGCGATCTTGTAATACCAAATCGAAATTTTCATTTTGATTCAGTTGATAACTACGCAGAGAGTTTGATCCAATATCTGGATCGTGCGCACTCTCTAAAGGAAAGCGTGATCCTTACTGAGCAGACTCTTTCCAGATTTCCAAATGTGTCTGGTTTACAGGAAACACAGGAGGGTGGTCGTTTACATCAGCAATTCCCACTTTAACATAGTGAATTTCGACAGGATTTTCGACAATAATTTTAAGACTAATTGAACAGTCATGGTTTCGATCGCACATTTGATCTCTGTCTACATTTTGATCAACAAATAAAAAGCCATTCTTTTGATTTACCTGCAGATGCTCCCGCTTTGATCTTGAAACGATACGAAAACTTCGATTCTCTAGTTCCGTTATATCGATGTCCAGATCTTGAGCTATATTCCCAACAAAAGTGCCATGATCCGATTCTTCAGAAATTGAGTAACGTAGTTGCGCAGAAGCCCTGTTCCAAAACCAGAATAGCACAACGAAACAGACAACTGACGATCCCAAACCCAAGCTGCGCTTACACATGATAAACACATATATACCATTCACTGAGGATTGCTTGTGTAAAACCTCCGATTAATCCAACTTGATCAACAAAGTGTTTATTCAAATATAACTGGTTACTTTTGACATACAATCCTATTGATGAGCTCTTCGTTTCTGAAGCTGAGACTATAATACACTCAATACTAATGACGTGATACAGCAGTGATAGCTCTGCTGTGGGATGGGCATTTCTACATCCATTTCAGCACCACATTGTTGGACAGCGGCGACACCGCGAGTTTTAATTGAAAATTGCATTTCATTTCTGAAAGACTTCCACAAGCCCTGTGTCACTGGGTCTTAGCACACACTATACCTATACATAACACTACCAGCAATGATAATAATCAGAGTTTAGGGATGCACTGCTCTTAGTTACTTCGGTTTCAGAAATGACTCGGGGACCAGGTATATATACTGGATCTGTATTGGATTGATATTACATTAAGTGGTTATCAAAAAAAAATCAGAGCACCACAAAATGTTATCTGAAAAACAGCACGCATAATATTATAGCACAGTCAAGCAACAATGCGAATCCACTACAGCATCATGACCCCATGTGATCGTACTGCCTTCATGTACCATCTTAATTAAAATATCTGGAATTACATATAGATCAACAAAGAAAGATGTAGTCATTTATTATTATTATTATTATTATTATTATTATTATTATTATTATTATTATTATTATTTATTATTATTAAGATTTTAATGTCCCTTTGTACATATCCACAACCAATACAAAGGCATGAAAATTGGATTGCGTCTTTGTGGGATGAAATAGATTTCTCACTTGTCGTGCAAGACAGAAGTAACGTGACTTCTCTTGCTATTTATAACAAAAAGCTATCTTTACAGCCTGTATTTGTATGTTTAAAGATATCCACATTAACACGTTCATCTTGAGAAAACATGAGCAAACAGCATAAGTCAACTGTCGTAAATAAATAAATAAATAAATAAATAAATATTTTGACAAGTACTGGCCGGCATCTCAACCTCACTTACCTCTCCAGAAGCTATCATTCCATTCTCAGAGAGAACCAGAGTATTCCTGTTACTTCCAACGCCTGATGCAGATCCTATATTCATTGCAGGTCCAACAAACATAAAATGTTTCTCTGCAGCTCTGTACTGGTAGCTATGGCACAATGATCCATTTCCACTAACCTCGGCGTAGTCTGTATCGCGGGAATACTTGGTGCTTATATAATCCCTTGGTCTGTGACACTGAATAGCAATCAAGGTGATTATGCTCACCACAAACAGTGATGAAATTGAACCCAAAGTGACTATCAAATAAAAAGTTAGGTTATTTCCTTCTTGCTCTTTGGTATTGCTTTTGAAGTCAGAAAATGCAAATGCCTCCGTATTCTCGACAGTTGTTATGCGTATTGTTGCTGTGGTAGAAAGGGAATAGTTTCCATTGTCTTTCACCACTATGATCAGTTTGTGTTCAGTGGCGTCAGTTTCAGTTATTGGTCGAAGTGTCCTAATTGCTCCTGTATTGCGCTCTAAACCAAAGAGAGTAGGATCGGTAGCTTGTTGCAATGAAAACGACAACCAGGCATTGTATCCAATATCAGCGTCGTGAGCTCTAACTTTTGTTACCAAATATCCTGCTTTCACATTTCGTGGAATTGTCTCTACGGCTTCAGCAGAACCGTCTTTACTTAATGGAGACAAGATCACCGGCGCATTGTCATTTTGATCAAGAATATAAACACTCACAATGACGTTGCTGCTGAGTGGTGGCACCCCAGAGTCTTTTGCCAACACTTGGAATTTAAAGTTTTTAAGTTCTTCAAAATCAAAGCTTCTTATCGCATACACATTTCCATTGTCTGAATTAATACTAAGGAGAGTTGACACGGGCTTGCCCAAAACATCACCTGCCTTGACATAATATGAGACACGTGCATTTTCATTTTGATCCAGATCGAACGCACTTACTGAAAAAATGGAACCTCCAGGTGCGTTGTTTTCAAGAACGTAAAAAGTATATGAATCTTGAGTAAAGCTCGGACTGTTATCATTAATATCAGACACTTTGACTGTGATAGTTTTAAAAGAAGACAAAGACGGGTGGCCAAGGTCTTGTGCTGTTATTGTAATATTGTACTGCGATGAAATCTCACGATCTAAATGCGCCTTGGTTATTAAGGAATATACATTTTCCTGAAAAGACGGTTTCAACTCAAACAGAATATTTTCAGATAGTGTGCAAAACATTCTACCATTAATGTCAGAATCAAGGTCTGTAACACTAATCAGAGCGATCACGGTTCCAGGTTTTGCGTCCTCGGAAATGAGGCTTGACAAGGAGGTTACCTCTATCTCCGGTGTATTGTCGTTTACATCTTGTATCTGTACAACAACATTACAGTGCACAGTCAAGGGAGAGTGTCCCTTATCGGTAGCTTGTACATCAATCTCATAAGACTCCTTTTCTTCGAAATCTATCAATCCTTTCACCTTGATTTCACCTGTGTTACTGTCCAAGACAAAGAGTTCCGACACTTTACTCCTCAATGTGTTACCAAAAGAGTAGTCAACGACTCCATTAAATCCGTCATCTAAATCTATAGCATTTACCTTTACAACAAAGGTGCCTACCGGCGCATTTTCCTGCAGCGTTACTGAATACACCTCTTTATCAAACACAGGTGCATTATCGTTAATGTCAAGAACAGTTACAGTAATATTGAGGGTGCCAAATCTGGCCGGGTTTCCACCATCAAAGGCTGTCAAAAGCAAATTGTGCTCAGGGTTACGTTCTCTATCTAAAGGTTTTTGTAATATCAAAATGGGAATTTTATTATCTTCGCCACGATCCTTTACTTCTAGTTCAAAATGTTCGTTTTGGCTCAATTGATAAAAGCTCAGTGAATTTGTACCAACATCTGCGTCATGCGCAGCCTCTAACGGGAAGCGCGCTCCCTGCTGCGTCAACTCTGCAATTTCCAGGCTCGTCTCTTTTTCTGGGAAACTCGGAGAATTGTCATTTATATCTAAAATTTCTACCCCAACATAATGAATTTCTAGCGGGTTTTCTATAACAGTTTTGATGTTGAGTAAACAGTTATTATTTCTATCACATAGTTTCTCCCTGTCAATATTGTGATTAACAAACAAAACGCCAGTCTTTTGATTTACCTGCAATAGCTGCTGCTTTGTTCCAGAAACAATACGAAATCTGCGGTCCGCTAGTGTGTTAATATCAAGCCCCAGATCCTTGGCTATATTTCCAACAAGAGAACCATGGTTTAATTCTTCGGGAATAGAATAGCGTATTTGAGCAGCAGCGGTTTTCCAAAAACATACCACAAAAGCAAAAAGCAAAATGATCCACCTGTACGTCCATTGTCTTCTATAATCTCTGTTCCTCATCGTGAATAAATCCATATAATAGTGACGAAAATGTATTACAATTCCCCGATTTGGAAAACAGTAAATGAACGTCCTGCTGGCCTTTATGTGAGCTGACTTTTTCTCCTTCGTACTTATCCAGTAACAGACGCCACTAATACTGCTTTGTCTTGTGCACAAATAGACCCTGAAAAGGGCTGGGCTTCACAGATAAATGGTATTGCTTGACAGCAGCGACACCATGCGTCTCTGAGCAAAATTGAATTTCATTTATAATCATTGTGTTACAATATTATGTATTTATTGTAAATATATAAAATTCAATAAAAATATCAAATAGCTTTATATTTTAATACCAAAACACCCTCCTCTTGTATATATTAATGCTCTCCAAATCGTTCTTCTCTTTTCGGATGTACTTTCAATCAAACACCAAAAATGACGGTGTATGTTTTAAGAGCAGGATTGGGACAAAGGCCTTAGTGCCTTATTGCCTTATTGCCAAGCAAACCCTAACTCTAACCCTAAGCTTAACTTCTCTACCTGTATGTATAATATCCAGTTGTAATGTAAATGTTTTCATGCTGTTACTCGATATGATTAAATAAAATAAAATCATGGCATTCTGATGTTAAAAATTAAATGAAATAAAACTGCAGAATAACATGTGTATCTAGTTAAATACAATGCAATTGATAGTTCTGTTGTATTCATTAGTTCCTATGGTTAGTTAAAATGAATAGAACAAAAGTCCCCAATGCCTACAAGTCTGCAAACTCATAAGTAAGCAAAATGTTTACATTTGTTACAGGCGATTTAAATGCTACTAATACTGTTGTTAAAGAAAATGCCTTTGTATGCCTTAAATATAAACTAAACTTCGAGATCTTGATTGATGACCAATGAACAATATGTCACTTCCTACCCCAAATAAACGAAGAATTGTGCAAGTGATACATGGCATACAAAAAAAAAACAGTTTAGAACACATCAGGGCAAATATAAGGGCTCAAACAAAAAGCTATTAAAACAACTTACCTCTGTTGACGATATTATTGCAATATTTGAGATAACTGGCGTGTTCCCATTATTCCAGCGTCCATAGAAGCGATAATTTCAGATTTCACAAACACAAACTCTTTCTGGATAGAATTCTGACTCAAACACATTATGTACTGGTAGCTATGGTAAATCGAACCTTTCCCGCTGATCTCTGCATAGGTAAGGTATTTGCTTACAAAATGACCCCTCTGTTTACAACATTGAAGAGCAACCAGGGTGATTATACTGATAACAAATAATGAGGAAACTGATCCGAATGTTGTTATTAGGAAAAAAGTGATATCATTCTCTTCTGACTTACTAGACGCTCACTTGAGCTCAGAAAATATAACACCCTTTGTATCCCCGACAATCGTGATGTGTATAGTTATTGTTGTAGACAGAGGAATATTCCCACTATCCTTTACAAGTATGGCAAGTTTTTATAGGACGTCATCACTTTCAATAAGACGGGTAAGTGTTCTGATTTATCCTGTATAGAGTCTTACTCCGAATAAAGTCCGGTCAGTAGAGTCTTGCAGTTGAAAAGGTAACCAAGCGTTATATCCTAAGTTATCATTATATGATCTGATTTTCATCACCAAATAGCCTGCATTCACATTTCGAGGAACAGCCTCAGAGGAAACACTAGACCCGTAATTTGGTAATGGAGACAACATGATGGGTAACGTTGCTACTGAGTGATGGCACACCAGAGTCCTTTGCCAAAATATGAACATTGAATCCCTGAAGCTGAAACTGTTCGTGGCATAGCTATTCCCATTCTCAGAATGAATGGATACAAAAGATGAGACTAGGCTGTTTTAATGAGGCTATCCTGAATTAAGTATGATATTCGTACATTTTCAATCTGGTCCACATCAAACGCTTTTACGGATAAAATGGAAGCGACAGGGACGTTGTTTTCAAAAATGTAAAACGTATATGGATTTTGAGGAAACTCTGTTTTTTTTATAGTTTACATCAGAAATAGACACTGAGAAGGTTTTAAAGCATGACAGAGGAGGATAACCCAAGTCCTGTGCTGTTATTGTAATGTTGTGCTGAGAAGTAACCTCGCGGTCTAAGCGTGCTTTTCTATTAACGAATACAAAGTGTGCTTATAAGGTGGTTTTGACTCAAATGGAACATTTTCGGTTAGATTGCAGGCAATCTTACCATTGATTCCAGAATAGAGGTCAGTAACGTTTATCAGAGCTATAGCAGTTCCAGGTGGTGCGTCCTCAGAAATGTCATTTGTCAGTGAGGTCATCTCTATTTCTGGTGTATTGTCGTTAAGACCTATAATGTATATAATTACACTGCAGTGCACTGACATGGGCACCGGGCCCCTATCTGTAACCTGGACATCAATGTCATAAACCTCATTTTCTTCAAAATCTATGGTCCCTTTCATTGTAATTTCTCCCGTGATTTGATCTAAGCTGAACAGATTAGTCACCGCATCAGCGTTGGTTTTGCCAAACGAGTACATTATTTCACCTTTGAGACCTTCGTCCAAATCTGATGCATTTAATTGTATTTTAGTGGTGCCCTTTGGTGCGTTTTCTTGTAATTTAACATAATAAATCTCACTTTCAAAAATGGATCGATTGTTATTGATATCAAGTACAGTTACAATTATCTAAAGAACACCAGATCGATGTGGGTTTCCTCCATCTAGTGCAATAAGATTCAAACGATGCATGCATTGGATCTTTCTCTCTGTGCAAAGGTCTCTGTAATACTAATAACAGAATTCTGCAATATTCGGCTAGATGAAAGTGCTCATTTTGTTTCCGATAACACTGTGTAATAAAAAAAAAATTTGTTCCTGGGTAGTAAGTGTTATTTCCTAATTGCTTATGCCTCAAAAGTATAGAACATGGCTATTATTCCCCACAAACTTTGCTTTTGTGACCAGGACAGTGATATTTCAAAATATCACTATTTCCAATGGGAAAACGGGCAAATGTGTGTCTTTTCGTTCACATAAAGTCAGAAAAAAACAACATATGAATCCAAATTAACATGTATTTATACTAAAGTAATACAAAGATGACTACAAAAGATTTAGAACTCAGTAGTTTTTCGAGATTTACAATTATACTGTAAATACAGTATAATACAGTATAACTGTAAATCTCGAAAAACTACTCAAACTACTACTTTTGAGACTTAAGCAATTAGGAAATAACACTTACTACCCAGGAACAAAAATTGTGTTACATAGTGTAATAAGAACGTATGGAAGTTGGACCAACTTCCCTGCGGAGCAGATTGCAATTTCAAAACGATGCTCATTTATAGGGAATATTGATTGGCGTGGTCGCTTACATCAACAATTATTACTCCAAGAGGATTTTCAAAGATGATTTTAAGACTAATTGAACAGTCTATGTCTTTATCACACAGTTTGCTCGCTGTCTATATTTTGATTAACAAACAAAACATCCTTTTGATTTGATCCTGAAAACGATACGGAAACTGCGATTATCTAGTTCTTTTACATCGATGCTCAGATCTTAAGTTATATTCCCAATATAAGTGCCATGCTTTGATTCCTCAGAAATAGAATAGCTTAGTTCCGCAGAAGTTCTGTTCCAAAAACAAGACAGTAAAATGAAATGGAAATGAAAATCCATAACCCCAGCTGCACTTATTCATGTTAAATAAAAATAAAAATATCCCGTTCACTATTAAGTTCTGGTACAAATCGTCCAATGTATCCGTTTTCTGATCGTTGTAGGTTATCAAAAAGTGTAAAACAACTCCCAAATCGGTTAAATTGGATTAAAATCCCATCAAGGCATTTGTTATGATCTCTTTGTGAAGTTGAGACGACAATACAACCAATATTGATGTCGTGCTAATGCACAGAGAGCTCTGCTCTGGGCTGGGCATCTCTGTAGATTTCAGCACCATAATGTTGGACAGCGGCGACACCGTGAGTATCAGTGAAAAATGCATTTAATTTTAAACAGCCTTTCAGACTTTTCATATAATAAATAACATAATAAATGTTATTTTAGGTGTCCTGTTTGTTGTGGTAATTCGAAAACATCAAGCAAATAGTAAATTATTATACATGGAATGAATGTAATCCAAAGTTGTATTTCAAGAAACCTTTATTCTTTATATGCCTAATATTGGTATTCCAATTAAATATATAATAAACATTGCAGTCTTACATAAATAAGTAATAAGTAATATAATATAATATATATGATATATATATATATATATATATATATATATATATATATATATATATATATATATTATATATATATATATATATAATATATATTATATATATATAAAGTACTTTCGTCGGTGATAGACCACTATACTGACTGGTAAATTAACTGACCAAGAATTGTTTCATGGTCTCATAATCATAGTACCACAGTAGAAGCAGGAGGCAGTACAACACGCTATATACATATATATATATATATATATATCTATATATATCTCATAGAGAGAGAGAGAGAGAGAGAGAGAGAGAGAGAGAGAGATAGAGATCAGAGAGAGAGAGATGGGAGAGAGAGAGAGAGAGAGAGAGAGAGAGAGAGAGAGGAGAGAGAGAGAGAGAGAGTCAATTGAAATAATTTAAACATGTAAACTTTGTATAGATTTTTGGATAGATGTGTTGCATAAAGAAAACATGCTCATACCTGTGTTGGAGCTTTAATTCCAACATTTGATATAACTAACGTGTTCCCTTTGCTCCCCGGTTGAACCAACATAAAGTCTTTGTGGACGCCGTTTCCATTTAAAGACATTCTGTATTGGTAGGTGTGATAAAGCGAGCGGTTCCCACTGACTTCGGCATAACTAGGGTTACAGCAATACTGGCCGTCCGTTTGACTTCTTGATCTCTGACACTGAATGACAATATGCTGATATTGAACCAAGGATTATTATTAAATAAAAAGTTAGATTGTATTCTCCTTCCGGGGTTGTAGTTGAACTTTTCAAGTCAGAAAACATCAGTTCTTCGGAGTTCTCCGCGGTTGTTATGTGTATTGTTACTGTTGTTGAAAGGGTATAATTTCCATGATCTTTTACAATTATGACAAGATTATGTTCATTGGAATCGATTTCTGTAAACGAACGAAGGGTTCTTATTTCACCCGTATAAAGCCCCACACTAAATATATTAGGATCAGAAGCTTGCTGTAGTGAAAACGATAACCAGGCATTGTACCCTAAGTCGGCATCATATACTCTGATTTTTGTTATCAAATAGCCTTTTTCCACATTTCGAGGAATTGTCTTCACTGCTGCAACAGTACCGTTCTTTGGTATTGGAGACAAGATCACGGGAGCATTGTCATTCTGGTCAAGGATAAACACACTAACATCAACATTAGTGCTCAGAGATGGTTCTCCAGAATCTTTTGCTTCAATTTGAAATGTAAGATGTTTGAGCTTCTCAAAGTCAAAGCTTCTGATTGCATATAAATCCCCACTGTCTGAGTTAATGGATAGGAATGATGAGATCGGTGTGCCTTGAACTTGACTATCCCAAATGAAATATTGGACTCTCGCGTTTTCATCTTGGTCAGGATCAAAAGCACTCACTGTGAATATTGAAGCGCCTGGTGCATTATTTTCGGCCAGGTAAAGTGTATAATTGTCTTGGGAAAAGTTTGGTCTGTTATCATTTATGTCTGACACCGTAACTGCAATGCTTTTATGAGACGAAAGAGGAGGTTCGCCACAGTCTTTTGCTGTTACTGTAATGGTGTATTGGGAAGCAATCTCACGGTCCAAGTGACTGGTTGTAACCAACGAATATGTATTCTTCTGAAAAGATGGTTTCAACTCAAATGCTATATTTTCTGACACTGTACATGTAACTTTACTATTAATGCCAGAATCAAGGTCAGTAACGCTGATTAGAGCTATCACACTCCCTGGTTTTATATTCTCCGAAACTATGTCTGAAACTGAGGTTACTTCTATTTCGGGTGTATTATCGTTGACGTCAGTAATCTTTACTATCACACTACAGTGTCCAGAAAATGGAGATGGTGCCCTGTCTGTGGCTTGTATATTGATCTCATATAATTCGTTTTCTTCAAAATCTATTAACCCTTTTACTGCAATGTCCCCCGTTGTACTGTTCAAGCTAAATAATTCTTGTACTCTGTCACTGTTACTTTTGCCAAACGTATAGATTATTTCTCCATTGAGACCTTCATCCAAGTCAGTGGCATTGAGCCTTATAACAACTGTGCCTTTTAGAGCATTTTCCTGTAAACTAGCTGAATACATTTCTTGATCAAACACAGGCGCGTCATTGGTGTCTAGTACGTTAATTGTAATCCAAAGGGTACCAGATCTCGGAGGGGTTCCGCCATCCACTGCTGTGAGAAGCAGGTGGTGTATTGGATCGCGTTCTCTATCAAGGTTTGTTCTTAATATTAAAACAGGAATTTTACTGTATTCGCTACGATCCTGTATATCCACTTCAAAATGTTCATTTTGACTGAGTTGATAAGAGCGTAGAGAATGTACACCAGCATCTGAATCATGCGCACTTTCCAATGGGAAGCGTGCTCCCTCCTGAGAGGACTCTGCAATATCCAGAGTCGTGTGGTTTACAGGAAAACTAGGACAATTGTCATTTATATCAGTGATTTCTATTTGAACGTAATGCATTTCCAAAGGATTTTCTATAAGCAGCTTAAGATGTATAACGCATTTCTTATTTCGATCGCATAGCTGCTCCCTATCTATACTTTCATGAACAGATAAAATGCCATTAATTTGATTTACCTGTAAAAGCTGTTGCTTTGATCCATAAACAATACGAAACCTGCGATCAGGGAGCCTTTTAATGTCAAGTCCAAGGTCTTCAGCAACATTCCCCACGAATGCACCATAATCTAGTTCTTCGGGAATTGAATAGCGTATCTGTGCAGAGGCATTATTCCAAAAACAAAGGACAGTAAAATTCAAAAGGACCCATATAAAACCCAGGCTACTCCCACGGTCTCGTTTTTCCATGATGAACAAATACCCGTCAAAATAACAATTTTAAACCATATATCTATCCGCTTGATATAAATATTCGTGATCTGTATTCCCACTTAAAAGCACGATGAGCAGAAGATGTGTTGGAATAAAAATGTTAATTCTCTTGCTCTAAAGGTCGAGCTCTGTGTGTGTTTTTGATAGCGTAGTCACTGGTTCTGCTGCTTCCTTTATCTCCTGTAGAACGCATTCTGGTGGGGGAGGGCATTACATATTTGTGCATTCTCTATTATTGTTACAACAGCGACGCTGTGAGCCCGAATTCAAAACTGAATGACTCTCGTGATCAGAAAGTTTTTTATGCATCGACTTTTCTGATTATTTCGCTAAAAACTAAATTGCCAGACATATAACTTTGCAAAACTTCATTTTTGTTTGTTTGTCAGTTACTGGAACTTATTGTGATTGAGCGGTGTTTTCTAAATATGTTTTAAAAAAATCTGAAGCACATTCACACACCCTTGAAATTTGCTCAGATTGTTGCAAACAAAAATGGTTTTGCAAAACTGCCCTGCAAGTTGCTCATTCACTTTTTTTTTTTTTTTTTAATAGATAACGGTCAGTTGGCCATATGTGTAAGAAATAGCTTACACTTCGTACTAAATGGCTACTAATCAACAACAAATCACGAGGTTATTTAATTAATGAACTGCAAACTGTCAAAAGCGCAATGACAAGATGTAATTAAAGTTAAAAACTGTAAATACACACTAGACACCAATAGACATGAATCATTCAACGCTCAACAGCATATCCAGCCCATCTGATTGTAATCAATCAATCGAATGGAACACAATTAAGGAATAGTATTAGTATGCGCCACTAGGGCTCTGCACTTGTAAGTGTAAGTAGTTATCAAGGATTTGTATAAATGTATTGCTGTATGTACTTGAATACGCATACTGCTGTAATCAAAATTATACAGTATATGTATGTTATTTTCATATAACTGAGCTGACAAGATTTAAACCAGCCTATTGTCTTTGCTGATATCAAACTTTTTGAATGGTATGAAGATGCTCTTAAACACTTACCTGTCCTGAAGCTTTCCAGCCAATGTCCGGCATGAGGCGTGTGTTTCCATTACTGCCAACATCCATAGCTGCGCCCACATTGCTGTTTGGTTCCCCAAACACGAAGTCTTTGGGAATAGCATTTGGGTTTAATGACATTCTGTACTGGTAGCTTTGACAAATTCCATTCCCACTGACTTCCGCGTAATTAGGATGACAAGAATACCGACTATCTAAAATGTCCTGGGGTCTGTGACATTGAATGACAATCAATACAATAATACTGACTATAAATAATGAAGAAACTGAACCCAGAATGATTATTAAATAAAACGTTAATCTTTGTTTTTCATCTTGTTTTTTGGCTGCACCCTTAAGGTCGTAAAATAATGGTTCGGCTGTATCCTCTGCCATTGCTATATGTATAGTCACTGTTGTAGAAAGTGATTTATTTTCACTGTCTTTAACAAGAATGATCAATTCATGTAAGGTGGGATCGCTTTCTGTAAATGAATAACAGGTTCTTACATCCCCCGTGTGACTCTCAACAGTGAAAAGTCTAGGGTCAGTAGCTTCCTGCAGTGAAAATGATAACCACGCATTGTATCCTAGGTCCGCATCATAAGCTTTGATTCTTGTTACTAAATAACCCGCATTTACATTTCGAGGAATTGTCTCGACCGCTACAGCAGTCCCGTTCTTTGATAATGGAGACAAGATCACCGGAGCATTGTCATTCTGATCGAGAATAAAAACATCCACGGTAACGTTGCTGCTGAGTGATGGCACCCCAAAATCCTTTGCTTCAACTTGAAATTGAAAGTTTTTAAGCAGCTCGATATCAAAGCTTCTTAAGGCGTAGATGTTGCCATTATCTGAATTAATGGATAAAAACGAGGAGATTGGCATGTGCTGAACTTGACTCCATAAAATTGCATATGATATTCTAGCATTTTGATTTTGATCTGGATCAAACGCACTTACTGAGAATACGGAAGCACCCGGCGCATTGTTTTCAGGTATGTAGAGTGTATAGGCACTTTGAGCAAAACTTGGGTTGTTGTCATTTATATCTGAGACAATCACTGTCATGGTTATTTGAGTCGACGGGTGAGGGACGCCAAAGTCTTTAGCTGTTATTGTAATGGTTTACTGAGATGCAACCTCACGGTCCACGAGTGCATTCGTAACTAAAGAATAAACATTTCTCTGAACAGAGGGTTTCAATTCAAATGGCATATTTGCTGAAGATAAACAAGTAACCTGGCCGTTAACGCCAGAATCAAGGTCCGTAACACTCATTATAGCTATAATACTCCCAGGGTCTAAATCTTCTGAAATTGTGTTGGACTTTGAGATGAATTCGATTTCTGGAGAATTGTCGTTGACATCTTGAATCTGTACCAGGACTCTACAATGCGCTGCTAAGGGTGAGGCACCCTTGTCTATAGCTTGCATATCAATCTCATAGATCTGCTTCTCTTCGAAATCAATGAGCCCTGCTACTTTCATTTCTCCAGTTATGGTATCCAAGCTAAACAGTCCTGTTATTTTTTCATTATTGATTTTACCAAAACCATACATTATTTTTCCATTTAGATCTTTGTCTAAGTCTGATGCATTTAACTGGATAACAAGTTTGCCTTTTGTAGCATTTTCCTGGAGAAACACCTCCTATATTTGTTGATCAAACACAGGTGGGTTGTCATTGCTATTTAAAACGTGAACGATAATTCCCAGTGTACCAGATCGTTGTGGCTCACCGCCATCAACTGCTGTAAGAAACAAATTATGTGCTGCATCAATCTCTCTGTCCAGTGGCTTTTGTAATATTAAAATGGGAACTTTACTGTGTTTACTAAGATCCTGAATGTCAATTTTGAAATGTTCATTTTCACTCAAGATATATGAGCGCAGTAAATTTATTCCAATATCTGGATCATGCGCGCCCTCTAAAGGAAAGCGGGCTCCCTGCAGAGTAGACTCTGCAATTTCCAGGCGAGTCTGATTAAGAGGGAAGGCTGGCGCATTGTCATTAACATCAATGATTTCTACTTGAACATAGTGTATTTCAAGTGGATTTTCTAAAATAATTTTGAGATCAATATGACATTTAATATTTTGTTCACAGAGTTGCTCCCGATCTATATTTTGGTTAACAAATAAAACCCCACTGTTTTGATTTACCTGCAGAATATGCTGCTTTGATCTAGAAACAATACGAAAACTGCGATCCTGTAGTTTTTTAATATCAAGTCCTAAATCCTTCGCCACGTTTCTAACAAATGCACCATAATCCAGTTCCTCGGGAATTGAGTATCGTATCTGTGCTGTAGCGTCATTCCAAAGGAAAAACAGAATAATCCAATGTAAAAGGCTCCATCTGAACTTCCAGCTCCTTCCATACATTCGTTCTCTCATGATGAACATATAAAAATATTCCGTTTTATAACTGTTGACACAAAAACAGGAATACACCAATGTCTAGTACATATTTCAGTTCACATCAATCAGATAAAGATATACTGTACATCCCCTGTACATTTGACCGATTACTGGGTCTCTGCCTGGCGGATTCTGTTGCTTTGTCTTTTATGCAAACTGGCTTGCTGGGGAGAAGTGAATCTCGTCATACTGTACTTTTAACCGCATTACTGTTACAGCAGCGACACTGTAAGTATAGGTGAAATAGTGCATTTGTGTTTTTGAGACATGCTGGGAAATAATAATGGCATAACTGTTTTTATTTATCAAAATAAGCTATTGTTCATCTATCTCATAACAATATGAAACTGGATATAACTGGGTACTTTAATTCATACATTTGTTTCAACTGTCCAAGCTGTGGAGTGGGTAACCATCTATTAAAAACCACATGCCCACTTAACCTTCAGTACATTTGACATTTATAAGTTGTTGTTCGTGCTTCTTTAAAGATCATTAATTCAGTTCCCTTTGGTTGTTGGCTACTTTGACTTTTAACAACGGTCTCGTTGATCTGTTTTAAATACTTGTTGTTAATTTGAAGAGCTGCGCGTAATTATGGTTTTTACCAATGTTTAGTTTCTTTACCTTAACGTTCTGGTTTTGTTGACGCTTGGTTCTAAGCACGTACAAGTGTACCAGAATGAATGCACTTTAAGTATACTTTATTCCTATACTAAGGTCCTACTGAAGGAAATTGTGGGACTCTGCAAATTGAATTTTTGCTTCTGGACCAGAGCTCATCGAACTAGAGAAACAGACTTATAACCAGGTCCCTGGTTCAAGTCCCGGCTCTGCCACTTACTCATTGTGTGACCCTGAGCAAGTCACTTAACCTCCTTGTGTTCCTTCTTTTGGGTGAGACGTCATTGTAAGTGACACTGCAGCTAATGCATAGTTCACACACCCTATAGTCTTTGTAAGTCGCCTTGGATAAAGGCTTCTATTAAATAACCAAATAATATTTCACTAGACCCTGAAGAGCTAATATAAAATGTTCATTTTATGTTAGTTCATGCGTTCGCAATGAATTCGTTCCCATGTCTAGATCTTGGCAGCTCTCCAAGGGAAAATGTGTCCTATGCACAGCAGATTTCAATATTTCCAATGATTTGTTAACCTCTTTCAATAATATCTATAATTTCTTCTTTCCTATAATTACGCTGATTGGGGGTTTTAGTTGTAATCTCGATTTTCAATATACAATTTATCCTTTGCTCACAAACCGTTATTTTTCAAACACACTTCCAGTCTCTGAAATCACGTCAAAATATGGCTTCATTGTATCTGTCAGGACTTCAAAACTACAAGATGATTATTTCACATCTAATCCTAGATCGAGGGCAATATTTCCAACAATTGTACTGGGTTGATCCTCTTCTTCAATTGAATAATGAATCTGTCAAACTGATATATCCCAAATGCAGCCGAAAGGTATTAATGAAAAAAAGAGCAGTGCATCGTCCATCTCAATGAGAAGTCTCACTCCATTGCATTGAACAGCTCCACATCCACACCACTGCCCTTGTAATCAAGTTGTAAGCTAGGCTCTCACAGACATTTAAAATAACATATTTATTGTCAAAACACCTGCACCTTAATGCTTTCAAATCGGTCGCCTATTTTTAATGTGTTTTATTTAAATATGTCCTCTCAATGCAATATGTCTGTATTGCTCTATCGGATGCTCACTATTGTTGTTTAATAATAAACTAAGTCAAGTAGACAAAGGTTTTGGCTAAGGCCTTCTGTGGTATTATTGCTTTCACCCTTATCACTGCCAATTTCTGGAATTTGATCTTTGTAACCTTAGACAAAAACTTGACATGAATTACTGCCTGTCTGTATTGCAGTTGATCCCATACCTGCCCAGCTCTGCCATGCATTATTTGGATGTTAGTTTATTGGTGGCACATAGAGCCAGACTCTCTAGCTCTGTCAGGCTCCTGTATGTGTCTCAACCCTGTACCTGTTTCTGTTTAATCCTTCAAAGGTCTCGGAGACCTCTCTTCATAGCTTTGCAATTGTAGACTTGTGTAATGAAAAATGTATTAGGGTAGTCATTAGTTGTACTCAGACCAATGATTTAGCATACTCCCAAATTACATTTTAATTTTGGGTAATGACCAATTAAAGCATCCTCTGTTTTATGGATTGGGTTAAGTTCTCTGCATGTAAGGTGTGAGGAATGCACTTGAGTGACCTGTATGACGCTCATCTAGTTTTGGAGGGAGAACATACTGATTGCTTTTAAAGTTGTTAACCATTAGTTGTCCCACTTTTTTTAAACAGAACTGGACATGACTCACTCATTGGGCAAGTCTGTAGCTTTATTTCTTTTTCAAATAATATACATGACATCTTGGAATTGTGCTTTACTTTGGTAATATCTATGCATTTCCATTAAACTTCAATCTTTGCCCACCTAAATATTGACCCTTAGCTCACTAAACATTAAGGTGTTGGACTTGTCACACATACATAAAACAGGAAAGATATGCAATAAACCGCTTTTATCTACAAGTTTAACAGTCACTTTATAGATCATAAACAGACACCTCAAAGGATTATATGTCGAACATTATCATTTTTGTATCGGACCAATTCAATTTAAAAAAAAAAGTTATTAAGTAGGTCTGCATAGATTTACAACATGATGGGATTTTGTCTCTTTTTAAGACTATTGCACAGTTAAATGTACTACATAATCACATTTGAACGTCTGACTCACAAAATGATACTGTGGGATATATTCTATTTAAACACTATTATATCAAGTCTGTTTTGATGATCTAAATTAAGTTTGATATTCAGGAAACTTAAGGCTGTTGTTGGCTTCTTTAACCACAGTCTACAGAGGTTTAATGACAGGCAAACTTCATTTTTAAAAACAATCTGCTCCTAATTATACCATAAATTATACATGACCATAATATACAGTACGTTACATTAAGGATATGATGTGTTGGCATTACAATACCTTACCATCTTCTTATTGCCTTAAATACATTTAAGCAGTAAAGAAGGTTTGTGATATGGGAAACAGGTGTGATTGTCATTTTTAAATGTTATTTGTAATCAATTGCTGGGTTCAACAGCAACGGCAACGTGTGACTTTTGTTTTTGATGAAAGTTAGTTCCACGTCAGTCATGCAGCATCATGCTTGATAGTGTGCTTTCCAAGGAAAGCAATGGGAAGGTGGGTGAGCAATGGTGTGGCGGTGCATTATTGCAGAACGCTGAACAGCTCTGCATGTCTTCAGGGGAGCTGCCAGCTTGGATGATGGTCCGTCATGGCCAGCCAACCCCGCCTGATGACATTCCAGCAGGACACTGGCCTCATGGGAAACCTCTGGAGGGATCCTGCCAAGAAGAAAAATTGCTATTAGCTGGGTTTCAAAAAGAAATCCCATCATACATCCAATGAGGCCAGCGTCATGCAATCATGTATGTTTTCAAGGTGATGTTGTTGTTCATTAGGTTATTGGTTATGGTCTGATTTTATCTAAAATACTCATGTCTACCTGTCTCTGACTGCATGGAACCTACATGTAGTGGTTTGTGGTCTGTGGGATGATTCATTCAAACTTTCTGGGTAGGTGGACACATCCACAGCATGCCACTGGGTAAACATAAATGCCAGTAACTTGTATTTACATTCAATAAGACTTGATGGGAAAGTTTGATTCAATGTCACCACAGAACAGGGAAACAAGCATACAGGATGGGAATACATTACACAGACATATATTGGTATATATAAGCAGTACAATTACCAAACATACAGATGAAATGTAAGTATGAGATTACATAGAGATATCCAATGGGAGCATTATCTGTTTGGTTTCATTGCATACCAAATGGTTTGCACAATTGCAATGGCCTAAAATGTGAATAAAAAACACTATCCTTGTTTATTCATTTATGCATATGCATATAGGTTGTTTTTGTCAGGCTTTATATTACTTTATATTAAGAACTGGTTATCAGTGGTTCAGTCTGTTTCTTTGCAATTTCCAATACACTGAATGTCAACCATTTGCTTGCACATTATAATTAAAGTAACCATGGCATTATAATCGTCTTAGTACTAGATATCACTTGTCCAATTATATTCTCTTGAAAATCTTATTTTATTCAAGACCACACCAAAGTTCTAGCTGCTTCTTGGTACCCAATGACTTCATGTGTTACAGTTAAAACTTCCTCCAATGGTCTGGCTGCAATTATACCACCTGACCTACAGCAAACAAGCCCAGAATCAGGAGGTTATCTACAGTTTTGTTTTCTATCATTTAAATTTTAAAGGCACTCCTTTAAGATTTAAATGATAGAGACAAAATTATTAAACACAATATGCTGTTAACATTCAAAATAGTGGCTACAAATTCATAACAAATTCAAGTGGAACCCAGAAGAATACTAGCTAATCAATTGGAATTCATGAATGAGTGGCCATTATAAAAAAAACTGTTATAAGTATACATTAGCTTATAACAAACCTCTTTAAAAAGGTTCAGCCCATCAAAATCAGTTGGAACAAAAATATGAGGTTACCATCATAAAATCTAATTGAAGCAGTAAATCACAATAAAATAAACTTCCCCTTTAAAGAAAATTATTTTACAAAGCATCAGAGATGAATTCAATAATAAATCAATTAAATTCAGCAAAGATGACTAAATGTTACAGGTTGATAAAGGAATCTGTCCAGAAAACTGTAAATGACCACTAGAATGACTAAGAACACATAGCCTCACAGATATGACAAAGCATGTGTATCCACAAAACCAGAACCACCTCACTGAAAGTGTTACCAATCAGGATAAATACTGTAACTGGTTAAGGTAAACTCGCAAAGTAAAAGGGTGGAGGCTGAGCACAAAGCAGTGACAATGGGCACATTAATAAGTGAGAGTCTGAACCACAACACTACATGAGCTAGGCTCCTTTGCAAAAGCAGTTAACACCACCTATTACACAAAGACTTCTTCCTACACTCAATCCAGTTCCTACAGAATGCACAAGGGAAGCAGTATTATTGGTTGCATGATTTTTTTTAACACCCTGATTGCTGCCACATGATGATTTTAGAACAAAAAATTGGTATAAGTGGAGAAAAGCTACTTGATTAAATAATGTTAGCACCTATATAGAACACTCAGATTATTGTGAAGTGTGTATAATAAGTACTCCCCCTTAAAATCACCCAGCCAGTCCATATGGTCAACTGAAATACCATTACTATACCAAGTTACCATCATTGATTAAAATATGTACATGCCTTCTTTATTAAACTTTTATCAATGAAGTATATAATTTAATTGAAAATTTAAAACTGTGGATTCATCTATCAATGGGTTTACAGGAAGTTTTTATTTGAATGTGATAGCATTTATTTAACATGTTATTTATCCTAATGATATGCAAATATATAGGAGCTATGTTAATGGATGTGGAAGCATACTGATTACAACATTAAATGTGTCATTCTTGCAGTTTTGTGGATTCAAGAAATACCTATAAATCTGACAAAACAATAAAAATGAAAATATTGCAAGGATATAAACTATGTAGGCCTATATCATCTTCCAAATGAACTAGTCCTCATCTGCCCAGCATTTCCATAAAACCACACTATTTATTGAGCAGGATTAGGTTATTTCAGTTAAAAGCTGGAGAGTCTGTTTCAGCATGATTAGCACCAGTATAAACTTGAAGTGACTTATATCAAACTGTTTCATAGTGGTCTGCCAGATAATTTTCCACAGAAATGAGGGAATAACGCAATGTGTTTGGATACATACAGCCCGATTATTATTATTATTATTATTATTATTATTATTATTATTATTATTATTATTATTATTATTATTATTAAATAGACGTTTTTGTCTTACCTGGGGTGTTGACTGGACTGTGTCGTTGGAATCTTTGGGTTGTCCATTCTTTGGTAAACTGGAAACAATATAACCAGACCCGTTGGGTACAGATTGTCTAAGAAGCACCTTCCCTTTCCTTGATTCTGCTACGAACAGACTGTGCCAGTAGGCATCGCTGGAAATCAAGGTGGAATCCGGGCGCAGTTGAGAGTTCATAGAATTTCTTTCGCTGTGGTAACTGTTCCTACAGGGAGGGTGTGCACTCTTGTGATCAGCACTCTGGCACTTCAACACGATAAACACTATAATAGTTATCAGGAATAGAAATGTAATTGAAGCCAACCCGATGATCAAATACAGATTTAAATCACTAAAGTAATCATACCCTGAAGGTATGTCGGTCATCCCAGATAAAGCTTTTGAATCCGGGTCCATCGTTGATAATTTGATGGTAACTGTGGATGACAGTGCGGGTTCTCCGTTATCCCGTGCGAGAATAACTAGTCTTTGTTTATAAGAATCTCTTTGACTGAATCGCCTCAGGGTTCGGGTTTCTCCAGTGTAGCGGTCTATGATAAACAAGGTCGGATCGGTTACTTGCAGGAGGTAGTAGGTTATCCACGAGTTCTGGACAGAATCCGCATCAATGGCAATCACTTTTGTAACCAGGTATCCTTTGTCAGCCGATCTTGGTATCATATCCTCAGCTACCGATCCATGTGAGCGCCAAGGTGAAACAATAACTGGGCTGTTGTCATTCTGATCTAGAACTATTACAGTGACAGTAACATTGCTGCTCAGTGGTGGAGAACCAGAATCCATGGCTTCGACATGAAAATTAAACTCCTTTTCTTTTTCATAATCAAAAGATTGCAGTGCGTAAATGTTGCCGTTGTCTGGGTTAATGGAAAAGTATTTAGACACTGATATATTTAAGATCTTGCTCTCGAGTATGGAATACTTGATCTGTTTGTTTTTGCCTAAATCTGGGTCGAAGGCAGTGACAGCACTTAATAGGGCACTTGGAGCATTGTTTTCTATGATTGAAATAGTGTGGGAAGGCTTTTCGAATGCTGGTGGGTTGTCGTTCACATCTAAAAGTTCCAGCGTGATGGTTTTGTTGTTTGACAGAGGCGGTACACCCCTGTCTGTGACGGTGATGGTGATGTTATACTCGGGAACAACTTCACGATCCAAAGGTTCTGCAACTCCAAGCGCGTAAAAAATATCTGAAGACTTTTGCAATGTAAAGGTCGATCTTTCAGAGATCTGGCAGTCAACCTCGCCATTTTCACTTGAATCCATATCTGTTACACTGATAAGCGCTATTACTGTACCTAGAGTTATGTTTTCTGGGATTGGACTCAAAAGAGATTTGATCGTAATTTCAGGATGATTGTCATTTTGATCAGTAACGTGTATCACCACTTTACAATGCCCCACCATTGGACTCGATCCTTTGTCTTGAGCTTGCACATACATTTCAAAAACATTCAGGTCTTCAAAATCTAGCGTCCCTTTGACTCTGATCTCTCCATTATTTGAACCCAAGGTGAACATATTCGGTGTCTTGTCCGACGTGTATCTTCGAAATGAATACACTTTCTCTCCGTTTAATCCATCGTCTAAATCTGCAGCATTTAGCTTAATGACAAGAGTTCCAATTAAAGCATTTTCGCTTATGTTCGCTGTGTATATTTGCTGATCAAACTGAGGAGCATTATCATTGTTATCCAGAACACTGACAATGATATTAACAGTGCCAGATTTTTCAAGGGTTCCGCCGTCAGTGGCGGTCAGAATTAAATTGTGAACTGCTTTCTTCTCTCTATCTAAATCCTTTTTGAGCACTAAATCAGCAAATCTAGAACCATCTTCCCAGGTCTGGACTTCAATACCAAAATATTCGTTTTCACTCAGCTGGTATGTATGTATTGTATTTATTCCAACATCGGAATCTACAGCTTTCTCCAAAGAAAACCGCTCTCCTTGTAAGGCAGATTCTGAAATATTGAGCTCTATAGATTTTAAAGAGAAATGAGGCGCATTGTCATTCACGTCTGTAATTTCTAATTCAACAGTGTAGATTTTAAGTGGGTTTTTAATAATAACGTCCAGGTTCAGAAAACAAATATATTTCGGTCCACACAACTGTTCTCTGTCTATTCTGTCTGTGATATACAAGTCCCCGGTGCCTTTATCAACCCCCAGGTACTGCTTGCTGGAGATGAGGTCGATCCGGAGCTCGCGTTCAGCAAGACTGGTAGCATCAAGTCCCAAATCATTAATTACATTTGCAACAATAGATCCTACTTCCATTTCCTCAGGAATCGAATAACGGATCGTAGATTCAGCTACATTGCAAGTGAATGATAGTACAAAGAACCATGACACGTACCTTTTCCTGTTGTGCTTGGCAAAATTATATGACATTGCAGTTCTAATGCTGCTATTGCAAACCAGAGAAGTGGTGTTAATGACCAATCCGTTCGTGTTTATTTGTAATCCCGAGTGATTCACCCAGTCGCACGTTTAATATTATTAAAATTATTGTTTCATTCTAACTGGGAAAAGCCTAACCTTGAGGTATTTGCGTCACTCACAAAAATGGTCCGTTCTATAATGATACAATCGGTTCCTTTGAATCTGAAAGTACACTGCACATTCAGTTTTATTGGTGAACAGCGACACTGTGAGTCTGAAACTAACGTTTCATGCCAAAGCTACTCATTTACATGAGTAGTATCCCAACATAACAGAAAGTTGTGCACACTTGTATTCTTTTTTTTCTTTTTCTTTTTTTGGTGTTAAAGTAGCTTAGTCAAATTGTAAACATAATTACCAAAAGAGAATACATGACAACACTTCCGTTGAGCACGTAATAAGATTCCACTAAAAATTCACGTTGTATTTTTTTAATGTTAGTTACAGTGGCAAATATTAGTTGGTGCTGTAGAGAGGTGCTTAACTCTATATTCACTTCAAAATCAGTTCACTCAACTGAACCAAAACTCTTAAAAGTAATGCTGAGGGGTGAGCTTTAATCTTCAATTTTCCTTCTGCCATTCCATTACACTTGCCTTAAAAAATACCCATAACAAGCTAGAGTCATTGCACATGTGTTTCCACTGAAATGACATGCATAGTGATCCGGATACTCAGAGGATACTATAAAACTATACAAAGACATGCAGAGACTTAACAAGTTCTTCAAATATAGTTTCCATTCATTTAGATTACATTTAAAAAAAATCTAATAGCATGTTAGAACTAGATGAAATACAAATATATAAATGAGAAACATGCACGTTTTATTGCAGGCAAGATTAGATACAATACAGTAGCCTATTCCCATCTGGTAAATGGTATTGCTACAACAATGATTATATCCTGTTGCAAGAACATGGTTGAAAGTACTATACTGAACAACAAAGCCGTTTTCCGAAAACACTGATGGTGCACCCGGTCGGATTGTAATCAGTGCATTGAATCGGCGTTATCAAGACACATCAGACCCATTTGAATGGTCCGTGTGGTTCCCCATGTGTAACAGATGGGGTCCGTTAGGTGATCACCAACGCATTGAATGGTGATGATAGCTAGGCAGTCCGCCCCTTGTACCTTGCGCATGCTCTTTTCTAACTAGCATGCTTACAACGCAAAACCACACGCTTAATCCTATACTCTTATTAAAAAAGAGGGTTATTTTGTAATCAAGGTGGGTTTTTTTATGCTTTAAAAATGTAGGCTATATTCCAGTTGTTTATATGCCAAGCCAATCTCACAAGAGAAACTGCATTTCTTCTTTCTGGGGAAAAAAAAAAAAAAACGATACGTCGGTGACGTTTTCAAATTCAACCACAATGCTTCGCGGCATCTTTTGTCGAAATTCTCTTTTTATATTTATTTGCTGTGAACATTAGTTTATGGATCTTTTTGTTTGATCTTAAAACAATTAAATTGTTACAACACAATTACTATTATTTAGTCCATTAGTTTTAATTCCGTACATTGTCTTGTAGTAGTGCTAATACACAGGCCTACACTGCCTTTTTTCTTTATATATTTACTCGAAACCTCGCACTTTTAAACCAATGAAAGTGTTACAAAAACGACTATTCTATAGTCCGTTCATTTTAATTCCGTACATTTGTTGTAGGCTACTAGTGCTAAAATATACACTGCCTTTTCTCTTTATATATTTACCCTAAACCTCGCTTAATATAATTTTTGGAAATTACATGTCAGCACTGGGCTTGCATTCAGAGTGCGTCTGATGTAATAGTATAGCATTAAGTGTGTGGTTTCGTGTTGTAAGCAGGCTAGTTAGAAAAGAGCATCACCATTCAATGCGTTGGTGATCACCTAACAGACCCCATCTGTTACTCATGGGGGACCACACAGACCATTCAAATGGGTCTGATGCTGTCTTGATAAAGCTGATATATTGCATGTTTGGCACCCCATAAATTGGAGACATTGTAATGGATAAAAATAAATTAATGCAATTCATGCCCACTAAATCAAGGAGCATCTCTATAATTAAAGGTAAAGTAGTAGACAAAAGGTTCTAGATTAATGGTGAGGCAATACCAACAGTGTCTGAGAAGCCAGTGAAAAGTCTTGAGAGATGGTATGACCGGGATCTAAAGGACACAGTTTGTGTGGGAGAAGTTAGACAACAAGCAGTGGACGGGTTGAAGAGCATAGACAGCAGCGCTTTACTGGGCAAACTGAAACTCTGGTGCTTTCAGTTTGATCTACTGCCAAGGCGGCTGTGGCCACTGATTGTGTACGAGGTTTCTTTGACAACAGTTGAGAGGCTGGAAGCTTTAATCAGTTCATACGTCAGGAAATGGTTGGGAGTTCCACGCTGCCTCAGCAGAGTGGGACTTAAGGTAAAGGAATGCTGCAGCTACCAGTCTCTGCTCTAACCAAGGAATTTAAGTGTGTCAAGGTCCGACTGGAAATTGCATTAATAGATTCACGCAACAAGTGCGTAAGGGAGGCAGCACCTGCATTGAAAACTCGAAGAAAGTGGGCGGCAAAGAAAGCTGTGGAAGATGCAAAGCCTCTCTTTCGTATCAGTGCTATTATTGAGCAAGTTCAGCATGGAGGAGGGGGTCTTGCTCTCAGTTCAGCTCCTCTTACATGGCACAAGACAACCCCAGCTCAACGGAGGAAGCTAGTAGTCAACGAGGTGCAAAAGCAGGAGGAGAGGATGAAGTGTGTAAAGGTTGTTTCCCAGACCAAGCAGGAAGAATGGATGAGATGGGAAAGTGTGGAACAATGCAAGATCGGCTGACAAGACCTATGGACAATGGAACAGAGCAGAATCAGTTTCCTCATTAGATCAACATATGATGTTCTCCCATCACCACAGAACCTAAACCTCTGGGTGGGTGAGGATCTCTCATGTCTTTTGTGTTCATCACCCGCAACACTAAAGCACATTTTGACAGGATGTAAGGTGGGTCTTAGCCAAGGATTGTTTACTTGGCAACATGACCAGGTGCTGCGATGTTTGGCCTTAGCATTGGAAGAAAAGTGTAACATGACCAATAAATTGCCACTAGTTCCATCAAAGTATTACACACAAAAGACAATATTCCTCCATCCAGGAGAACAACGAATAAGAAAAGGTGTTAAAACCAAGCCTTGCCCAGGACAAGGGGAGTGGGGAATGGAGGTGGGTGATGCTGGGATGCCAGAGTCACTGTCGAGCCCTCTTGAGGTGTCGTGGGCTAGTCGAAGAAACACAGAGGATGGACGGTGACCACTTGAAGACCCCAGAGAGGTACCCTACTTAGCTCAATCCAGACAGTTGTCATGCTGATACGCTGGGGAGACCGCACTGTGGTTGATCCCCAGAGCCAGCATCGCAGCCATTGTAAGTGCTGATGCACTGGGGAGATAAAATAAGCTAATCCCTGGAGCCAGCATTACATTTCAGCCATCAACACCAAGCAGAAAGATATCTACATTATCAGATAGAAAGAAATGCAAATGGGTGGATATGCAGATGGATCACATTAGTTTACTGTAAAGCTAAGTCGTAGTGGGTGCTTATCTTGGCAGGAGCAGAGTTCAAATCAGCATGAAGTTTTAACATCTACTCTCATGTAAAGAAAATCTTGTGAGTGCCAAGGTGAAACAGTAATTGGGCTGTTGTCATTTTCATCTAGGACTATTACAGTGACAGTAACATTGCTCTTCAGTGGTGGAGAACCAGAATCCATGGCTTCAACATGAAAATGAAACTCCTTTTTTTCATAATCTAAAGACAACAGTGCATAAATGTTGCCATTTTCTGGGTTGATATTAAATAATTTAGACACTCATTTTTGCTTTCCAGGATAGAATATTTGAGAAATCGGTTTTCATTTAAATCTGAATTGTTAGCAGTTATAGAACTTAATCAGGCACCTGGGACATTGTTTTCCAGGACAGATATTGTGTAAGAAGATTCTTTAAATGTTGGTGTGTTGTCGGGCACGTCCAGAAGTTCTAAAGTGATGGTTTTATCATTTGACAGAGGAGGAAACTCTCGATCCGTTGCGGTGGTAGTGATGTTATACACGGGCAATTTCTCAATCCAGTGGTTCTGCTGTCACCAGCGTGTAATAGTTTTTTAAAGACTGCTGGAGTTTAAACGCATGATTTTCAGATCAACCATCCCATTTTCTCCCTAGCCCAAATCTTCTACGCTGAAAAAAGCTACAACCATACCTCATTTTCTAGAACTGGTCTCTTCAGAGATGTGATTATATTTTCAGGAGAATTGTCATTAGCATCACTTACTTGTATTACCACTTTACAGTGTCTGATCATTGCACCGTCCTTCACTTGGACAAACAGTTCATAAGCATTGCATTCTTCAAAATCTATGTTCCCTTTGACCCTGATTACTCCACTATTTGGGTGAAAAGAGAATTTTTGTAGTGCAATTCCTGACATATGTCTACTGAAGGAACATAATGTTTCTGCATTGGACCCTTCATCTAAATCTGTAGCATTCAACGTAAGGACAAGAGAACCTATTGTGACATTTTCATTTAAATTCACAGTGTAAATTAACTGATCAAACTGGGGTTCATTGTTGTTGGCATCCAGCACATGGACAGTGATATTTGCAGTGCCAGACAGTGTAGGGGCTCCACTGTCAACAGCAGTCAGAAGCAAACTGTAAACTGCTTGTTGCTCTCTGTCCAAAGCACACCTCAGTACTGGAGCCATCCTTTAATATCTGAACTTCAATATTAAAATGCTGGTTTTCACTCAGATAATTTGTGCATACAGAGTTTGTGCCGGCATCTGGGTCTACATCCTTGTCCAGGGAAAACCGCCTGTTGTTGCTAATTATGAAATATCCAGCTCTATAGAGTGCGATGAGAAATGAGACGCATTATCATTCCCGTCTTTAATTTCTAATAAAACACTGAAGATTTTAAGTGGGTTTTCAGTTATAATGTCCAGATTGAGAATGCAGTTATCCTTAGAACCACATAGTTCTTCTCTGTCTGTTTTTGTCATTAATGTACATATTCCCATTGTCTTTATTTACCTCTATATATATATACTGTTTATCAGTCCCCAATGCAGTACAAATCTCGTGTTTAAGTAGACTGTGCGCATTAAGTCCCATATCATTTGTTAAATTTGCAATTTGCATACCCATCTTCCATTTCCTCTGGAACTGAGTAACAAATTTTACAATAAGATACATTGCTGGCCAAAAATAATAAAAAGAAATGGATGACAAACCTTTCCATGACATAGATTGAAGCACAAGATTCAATTGAAATATTTTTAAAAATCTCACAAAAAACATTCTGTTTTCCAGAATTCACTGCACCTGCACACACATAGACTTTGCATTTTCTCTGCATTGGTAGATTTCAATGGCTGCTTATTGTGAGAACAAATTTGACATTGAATTATATTGGTGAACAGCGACACTGTGAGTCTGAAACCAAGAACCACATCTCTTGCAATTTTTTTTTAATTGTCTTTTTGATAACATAAAAATGAACATCCTACTTTCATAAACAGAAGTTTCATAGAGCCAGTTATATTTTTTAAAACTCCAAAAAAACTATTAGAATTAGACCAATTGGTGTTGCACTGCAGAAACATAATAATTAGTTATTGTAAAAGACAAAACAAAAACTAAATAGACTACTGTAGAGTAAATACACTTAAACAATATTCCCACCTTTATTGTGAATTGTGAATCCAATGGAATTCAGATATCTCATTTAAGTAGACTATCAGTATCAACTCCAATGTCATAAGCTACATTTACAAGAACAAATATGTGTTCCATTTCCTCTGGAATCGAATAACGGATCTTAGAATGATCTAAATTGCAAGTCAATGAAATAAATATGAAAATATATCACAAACCTTTTCATGTCACCTTCAGTAAGAACCTAGATCATTGCAAATAAATAATGAATATATTATTGGGTAATGGTTTCCTTTTAAGAAGCTGCCCCTGCACTGCTCTATACTGATAAACGCTATTGGTTGCTTTGGATCAGACAGTAAATTCCACATTTAGATTATATTGGTGAACAGCGACACTGAGTCTAAAATAAATAAGCGCACATCTTGCTAATAACTATAGCATTAATGTCTGGATAAAAGCCATACTATTGACATCTCTGTGGCATATATGTTAAACTCTAAAAACTCTGAAATATGCAGGTTTCATTGCTTCACGAGTACATTTATCTTATTTTGATTAGATATAGAACACTTTGTAGGAGATGACATTCTGCATAAAGTATTAATTATGTATTTGATTATAAATTTCTTTACTTCTATGTAAAAGTTTTATTTTCGTATTTAATATAGCTTAAAGCAGATGGAACTAGCTAAGCAAGACATTTGCAGTCTCTCGTATCTTACAGAGATCCCACCGGGAATGCAAGGCATCCCAGGAGGTGGCCGCATTGCTCCATCCCCACGCCTCCGAGACAGGGACAGTCACCAGAACAGTTCCAGTCCCCATGGCTCTGCTGGATGACCTAATGCATCGCCTACAGGGCACACCAGCAGCAAACAACCGGGCCCACCTGGCAGGCAGAGGGAACATAGGACGTGGACAGTCCACACCCCAGCATCAGTTTTCAGCCTGGCGGCCTCAGGTCCCTTTTTCAGCATAACAGCTGCAGTACTGGCGCTCTTGCACCTCAGACTCTTGGGTGCTCACAACCATGCAAACAGTTACGCAATTCAGTTCCACTTGGGACCACCTCCCTTTCGAGGCACCACGAATACTTTCGTGACAGACCATCTCCAGGCCTCAGTACTTCAGAAGGAAGTGGCTGCCTTGCTTTGCATCTCATAGACCCCACCTCCTACAGAGAGGGGTACTACTCAAGGTATTTTCTGGTAGTCAAAAAGGAAGCTGGCTTTCGCCCAATCTTACACCTGAGGCTCCCCAACAGGTTCTTAAAAGAAAGGAGGCTCCAAATGCTGATACACCACCACACCTTCAAGTCCGTCTGGTCGGGCAACTGATTCACCAGCGTGGACATACGGGATGCGTACTCTCATGTTCCCATTTGTCCAGAGCACAGAAAGTATCTTTTCTTTTCAAGGAAGCATTAACAAGTTTTCTCTACTGCCATTTGGCCTCTCCCCAGCTCCTCATATGTTTTCAAAGTGCGTGGACACTATCCTGGCTCACCTGTGACTGCAGGGGATCAGAGTAATAAAGTGTCTTGACAACTGGTTGATCTGTTCCCAGTCGCGAGAGGGAGCAGTGGCCCACACGGTACTGACAGAGCATCTGGCGAGGCTGGACCTCACAATCAATGATGCAAAGAGTCAGCTTACACTGGTGCAGTGCATGATGTACTTGGGGCTCCAACTGGACTCCATTGATCATAGGTCACCCTCCTACTGTGCCAGAAACTAGTGGGTCTGATGGCTGTAGCCATATCGGCCATTCAGCTGGGTCTGCTTCGCATGTGCCCGCGGCAAGCATGGCTCAATGCATTCCACCTCAATACCAAACGCGACAGACACCGTTGGCTGACTGTGTTTCATGCATGCTCGGCAGCCCTACGCTGGTGGAGAACAACCTCTCAACTATGCAAAGGTGTGCGAATGGGAGTAGTGTTGAACTAATAAGTGGTGATGACAGATGCCTCCAAAATGGGTTGGGGAGCGGTCTGGAAAGGCAGAGGAGTATGCATCCATCAGAGTGGTGACTCAACCCTCAGATAGTGGAGCACATTTGGGAATTGTTCAGAAAGGCGCAGGTCGATCTCTTTGTCTCGGCAGAGACGAGATGTTTCCCCCGATGGTACTCCCTCCACCACTTAGGGGGTCCAGTCAGCATAGACGCCCTAGCGCATGAATGGCCCAAAGCATTTTTGTAGGCTTTCCCGCCTATATCGCTACTCCCGACCTTTCTCGAAAAAGTCAGGTTAGAGAAAGCATCAGTTCTCCTAGTTACTCCCAAGTGACCCAGGACAGTCTGGTTTTCGACTCTGTGCCAGCTGTTTCACAGCCAGGCCTGAGAGATTCCACTTTACGTGGATCTCTTCAGTAAAGTGAAAGGCTCTCTTTGGCCCCCAGAACCAGGCAAGTTCCGGCTATGGGTCTGGCCCCTGAAAGGGACTGCTGGTTAGCCCTAGGACTTCAGATGAGGTTGTGGGTACATTGCAAAGCGGTAGGACAGACTCCACTAGATCCCTGTATACCTATAAGTGGAGGTATTTCCAGGCTTGGTGTCTGGCTAGAAGCCATGACCCCATATCTTGCCCTATGCCAGTGTCTCAATGTGGCTTTCCTCCCCAAGGTGATCACAGCCTTCCATGTTAATCAGTGTGTGTAACTGGAGTCCTTCCATCCACCTCTGTTTGCTTCACAACTGGATGAGAGATTAAATCTCATCAGCCCAGTGCGGGCATTGAGATACTACATGCATAGGACAAGAGCTCTGTGTCAATCTGACCAGCTCTTCATCTGTGATGGGACACAGACCCTAGGACAGCCCCTCCCTAAGCAGCGTCTGCCACATTGGATAGTAGATACAGTGTGCGTATAATAGAACTGGCTTGCCCCCACCTGGTAGGGTAGCTGCACACTCCACTAGAGGGTTGCCTACATCTTGGGCCCTCTTCAAAGGTGCCGCGATGTCTGATATTTGTACTGCGGCTAACTGAGCTATGCAGCATATATTCTCCAGGTTCTACCGTCTTAATGTGGTAGACCCTGCCTTGCCTTCTGTAGACACAAGGGTCCTTGAGGGTGTAAGTTCACATCGCTAACCTCTGGGTCAGACAGTGCTTGTGCAACCATCATATGCTGCCTTTCTTTCTCTCTCATTGTGACTTTGGTATACATTTTCTCATACATAATGTCATTGGTGGTTGTCTTTGAATTGAAAGGGAACATTAGGTTACTTACCGTAACCCTGGTTCCCTGAAAGAGAAGACAACCACCAACCGTAGGGTCACATCGGTTGCCCTCACGGGTTTAATGAGAAAAGAGAAATGACTTCCTTTGGATGATCCTTCAGTTGTATCTCCTCATGGGTGGGACTGCGGCCTATCGGCAGCTCTGGTATATAGAGCTCAGCCGTACCTACCTAATGGGCAGGCATATCCCAAACGTAATGTTATTGGTGGTTGTCTTCTCTTTGAGGGAACCAGGGTTACCATAAGTAACCTAATGTTATTCCTCTTTTTTGTTATATGGTTTTACGTATGGATTTCTCCATAACTGATTTGCTAGCATTGCCATCATTAATAAAATATTTTTAAGTATGTGTTCTATCACTGGTCGGTGGAAAGCAGCTTCACTGTCATTGTTTTTTCACCACTTCTTCAGACATTACAACAACACAAAATAAAGCTGATCATTTGTGTACCTTCACAAAAAGTTGGTTATGTCAATTCACCCGAAAATCTAAACAAACAACACTTTTCAACAAAAAAAGCATATCAATTAATGCAACAGCAATGTTTCAAACACAACAGACAGTAAAAGACAAATGAATGAACTCATGCACCCCTCATCCCTCAATCACATTGTTCGAGCACAAAAAGGACTACACCACTTTTGTCTATTTGTGATGCTCTGAATGTTAAGATGGCAAGCAGCGATCCCATGCGTCTAGACTACACTAACACAACGTGCAATAAGAAGCCTAAATCGTTGGGAAGCAACAGTTAATAAACCATTTCAAAAAACTATTGTGAACTTTGACTACAGTAATTTGTGTATTAAATAGAGTGTCATTGAAGCTTCTAGTTTAACCCAAGCTGGATGCAATTTCAGACCTAACAATATCTTTTGAGATGCTATAAAAACATTGCCAATATATAACTGAATATTTCATACATTCGCTTTATTTAAAATCATGCTGGTTTTCTTACCCCTGGTGGTAAATTGATGACATCCTTGTGCCCTTGATGTTTCCTATAAGGTTGGACGACATTACCAGTCTTCGGGTTAATGTTACAATTTTCCGTACTTTGTCTTGGAAACATAAATCCACTTTGTGCCATGTCGGGAGATAAATACACCTCATAAAAATACGTTTGGGAAAGAGTGCCAGTTAGACGTGTTTTACTACACCGCAAAACCGCATTCGCTGGCATTGGTATTGGCAAACCATTGATGATCCTTGGATACATGGAGCTGGAATCCTGCCACCTTCGATATTCACTGATTATTAAAACTAGCACACTTGTGAGAAACAGCAAAGAAACTAGCCCCAAAGAAACGATTAAATAGAAAATCATATCTGAACTGGACTCTGTGTTATTCGCCTCTTCGTTCATAGATTGTAGTGTTTCTGAGGTACCATCTAGAATCGATACTGTAATCGTTGCAGTTGCTGAAAGTTGTGGTAGTCCGTGATCTCTTACAAAAATAATCAGTTTCTGTCGTGTTGCATCATTTTTACCCACAAGTCGATCTGTCCTAATTTCCCCTGTTTGGGTCATCACTCTAAACAGTCCTCGGTTTGTAGATTTAACTAAATGGTAGGCAAGCCAAGAGTTCTGACCAGAGTCCAAGTCCACAGCCACCACCTTAGAGACAAAGTAGCCAATGTCTGCTGACCGAGGGAGAAACTCAACCACCGCCGGGCCATTACTGGAAACGGGGTACAGAATAGTAGGGGTGTTATCGTTTTGATCAAGTATGAATACCTTAACATTGATGTTTGCGCTGAGTGAGGGCATTCCCGAATCTCGAGCTTGAACTGTTATTTCAAACTCTTTGAGTCGCTCGTAGTCAAAAGAAATCAATGCGTAAATATCTCCGCTTTCTGCGTTAATGGCGATACAGGAGCTGGACGGTATCCCTTGAATTGCGCTGTCGAGAATGGAATAAGACACCAAAGCGTTTTGATTAAGGTCTGTATCCAAAGCTAAAACAGTCAGTATAGATGCGCTGGGAAGGTTGTTTTCACTCAAATATCCAGTATATGAATGTTCCACAAAAGCTGGAGAGTTGTCATTTATGTCTAAAATTTCCACTACAATTGTATCAGAGGATGAAAGCTGAGGAGACCCATAATCAACAGCTGTAACAGTAACATTATATTCAGCTATCCTTTCACGGTCCAGTACACTGTCTACAACCAATGAATACTGATTAGTTTGAGTCAGAATTAGTCTGAATGGAATATTTATAGGTACATAACACTGAACCTGTCTATTGGCCCCTGAATCGCGATCGAAAACACTAACAAGAGCTACTTGGGTCCCAAGGATGGCATCTTCATGGACTTTGTTCGGACCAGAGATTAAAGTGATTTCAGGGGCATTGTCATTTTCGTCCATTACTTGAACCAAAACAGTGCATTCCCCGGGGGATGGGTTAACACCTTTATCTTTGGCTTCCAGGTATATTTCATAAACTCTAGAATCCTCAAAATCTATTACTCCTTTAACAGTGATATCACCTGAAGTGAAGTTCAAGCTAAACATATCACGAACTTTACCAGTTGTGTGACGACTGAATGAATATGTAATGTCTCCATTCAGCCCTGCGTCTCGATCAGTGGCTGTTAACGTGGTTACCAAAGTTCCTATAGGTGCATTTTCCACTATACTGACTCTATAAACTAACTGATCAAAAACGGGCATATTGTCATTAATATCCAGGACATTTATGAGAATGTGTGCCGTGCCAGTCCTCTGTGGCTCTCCGCCATCAGTGGCGGTTAGTATTAACTCGTGTGCTGGCTGCTGCTCTCTGTCTAGAGGATTCTTCAGTACCAGATCAGCGATTTTGCTTCCATCACTGCGAGTCCGTACATTTAAGTAAAAGTAATCGTTGGGACTGAGATGGTAATTTTGCAGCGAGTTCACGCCCATGTCTGGATCATGTGCGCTCTCAATTGGAAACCGTGTACCCGGAGAGGCAGATTCGAATATGTCTATTTGAAAGGTTGCATTAAGGAAAATGGGGGGGTTATCGTTTACATCTAGTATTTCCACTTCAACGGGATACACCATTACGGGGTCATCAACTGATATAATGAGTGGCAGAATACACAGTGGACTTTGCACACATATTTCTTCCCGGTCTATTTGTTTATTTGAAAACAAAACACCGTTATCAATTTCGAAATCGTGTTTGTTGGTGCCGTGCGTAATCTGAACCCTGCGCGCATGGAAATCTTTGAGAACCAGCCCAAGATCCACTGTAACATTTCCTACAAATGAATGAGGAGGCGATTCTTCAGCAATATAATAACGTATTGTTGCTTCAGAGAGATTACTATAAACAAGCACATATAACACAGTTCTGATAATATGATGTCCTTCTTCTGTTCTTGGCATTTTTGGTTAGCAAACAATGCTTAACGTTCTATATAACCTTCAGCGATTTTTACTAACAAATACCAAGATGAGGTTACCTTTTATTGTATTCAATTCCAGAGTATGAATTGTGTAATAGCCAGCAGAGCTTGCATCCCCTTGTGAATATTTGATTTGTACTGTAAAAGCAAAATCCAAATGTTCTGGATATTTGGTCACAATGGCTTCTTAATGTGTTTTTTTTTTTTCGGAATGGCTGAACAGAACCGCCTTCCCTCTGGTAAATCAGCTTATGTACAAGGGAGTGGACCTAGATATAAAAGAACAGAAGGCAAACACTGACATCAACAGTTTAAAAAAGGAATTGCATGAGATAGAGAATTAAAAACTCTAAATTACACCCATTAAGAAGTTTGAATGAATGTAATTAAAAGAGCGTCCTTAGGAATATAAGTGATACTCTTAATTACCAACCTAATATTATCTTCACAAACTCTTCCTTTTAGGACCTGGAAAAATTATGCTACACTATTGTTTTAACAAGGGTATCCATATTCTTCATAGACGTTTTACCTAACACTGTTCAACTAAATATTTAAGAAAGTAACATAAATCATATGCAAACGATTTTAAACACATTTTGTTGAATATTGTCATCGTCTGAGTACAAATAAACATTACAATGTAAAGTACCAACATTAAAATGTGTTAAACTATGGGGGGGTTGTATTTTTTGTGTGTTTTTTGCATAAGATATATGTTTAATTGTTAAACATTTAGAATACAGTGAGCACGTTAAAATATTTTAAATATCCAACTATTATTATTATTATTATTATTATTATTATTATTATTATTATTATTATTATTATTATTATTATTATTGCTTGTCCGGGCATGTAACACTGGATTAAAAATATTAAAAATAATACATGCAGTACATCGTTGTATAAAATTCTGTTTACAATAATATAACGTTTATATTGTTATTCCTTGAAGATTTAAAAGGGTGCCTGTGTCTTGCAGAGATTATCTTGGCTTTGTTAATCTAATTAGTTATTTACTGCCTGCCAACAAATCTTGATCTGACATTGTTTTTACGACAAATACTGGTGTACAGCGCCACCAAGAGGCTTAATGTTTGGTAACAGATGTCAACCATTGCACAGCATTCAAATTGATTGCATTCTATTCAATCAACCATTGAATGATGTGGCTCACAGAGAACTGCATATACAAGTTTATATAGGAATCTTTTGAGTACATATGGGTCAAAACATTTATATGATGATCTAAAGGGGATTAAAACTTGTTGTTAAATTAGCATTTGCTCTAATTTTAGAGAATGTTTGCAAATACTGAAAATCAAATGTCTTTATAACACAGACAATAACATTTTGTAATATGGGCCTCTGGTCAGTAAATAAGAAAACAAACTTGCAGTGTGTTTGCTCCTTCCTCTTTGCTCTGTACATTGGCAGTTGGAGCAGCAAAGAAAGCTCATTGGAAACTTTAGAAATAAATGAAATGCTGGCTATCAGATTGAATCCAAATATGTTACCATCAGAATTTCTGAAAAAGAAAGTGGTCCAACAACGCATTTTACACAATTTTATAATATTGTTCAGCTTTTTTTCTCAAGGTTAAAACAATGTCTAAATGTGCACCTCTTCCTTCTCAAGCTAGTCATGTTTGGAAAGAACAATCTACAGCCCTCCAGCAGCTCTGGTGCTTAACTCGGTGATGTGTAAAACATTAATTGGTGTTAATTGCTTACTTTAGTTGTATTAGTGTAGTGTTTGCTAGTTGATTCTATTATCTGACACAGAAGATTTGCATGAATTGCATCTTAATAGTAGTAAAGGGTTATATCTGCTAAGCTTTTTTCCAGGGCAAAGTTTGCTATAATTATGTATTCCAAATGTGAAGCAAACATTGCACTGGGGCAAAAGCTTAATAAATAAATTGTTCCTTTTTTGGGCTGGACTACTGTATACTGTGTGTGTTATATGAAGAATACGGAACAACAGAGGATTCTATTTAATATGCCCTTAAGAAACTTGTCATCCAATTGGACCATAATTAGGGGTTTCAAATGTGGTGCGCCGTACTTGAGAACCTGCTAAGGTCCATATATGAAGTGTGATTCTAATGTTTCTATCTGGAACCAAATTAGAACACAGTTGTTCATATGGTTGATTAGCACTTAGATAATGGGTTAAATATAATCACATTGTGACATGTTAATGATTGATAGCTACTAACCACTTGTAATTAACAAACATTTTAGAGTCAGTTACATAAAAGTTTATGATATAATTGACCATGACTATTGTAGCTGGTTAAAAAATAAGTAGCTTCAATGTCATTTTAATTTATATGTATTATATTTACATAGTACAGGCTTAGAGCCATGTCAAGACAGATATGCCGAAATATTTTGCTTTTGGACGCAGAACACAGCGCAATTGAATTCCATCACTTTTACACTGCATCTATCCAGTATACCAACATGTACACAGCAAAGATACAATTTTTTTTTTTTGTGGACTCTGCCATGTAACGGTAACAATAAATCCTCCAAGTAATATTACACCTGAACAAACTGTATATATGTATTTGTATACATAGAAATGTGCATTAAAGAAGCACACTTTTATAAATACAGGTGTATGGTGAATAATTGTGGTATGCATCATGAATGGATACTTACTTCTCCTTTTTGAACAGATCTCTAAGGGATCCATTTCAGATTTGATTTTGCTCTTCGTATTGCCTGAAAAGAGTCTCAGATTCATCTTCAGCATTACAAGCAAGTCTGATACTTGAATTCCCAGGTATGATTTGGTATGACTAGGTATGATTTGTACAATTCAGTACTTAATTACATCGGACCAAGATGGACATTAAAGTGGTTCATTTAAATTATTTAAGACACAGACAGGAAAAATACAGGGACTAGAATACTTGCTTTTAAATTCTCAAGTCCTGGTCAACTGATATCACACCAGGGGCACACTTCTACTCCTGAAATATCAATTGATACCAGACCAGGGGCACACTTCTAATCCTGAAATATCAATTGATACCAGACCAGGGGCACACTTTTGCTCCTGAAATATCAATTGATAGCAGACCAGGGGCACACTTCTGCTCCTGAAATATCAATTGATACCAGACCAGGGGCACACTTCTACTGCTGAAATATCAATTGATAGCAGACCAGGGGCACACTTCTGCTCCTGAAATATCAATTGATACCAGACCAGGGGCACACTTCTACTCCTGAAATATCAATTGATACCAGACCAGGGGCACACTTCTACTCCTGAAATAGCTTCTGTATTGATGCTTTGGGCCCAAAGTGCCTAAATGTGTTAGTATCTCTATACGGCATGTTTTTAATACAATTATATCAATCTAACAAAATGTGTTTTGCTTTGCCATAACCTGGGTAACCCCTTCATAAGAAGCAGCAATAGTACACTGGGGATCACAGAATTAAATGAAGGGGAAGGAAGCCTGTGTACAGCCAGTGGAGAATTGGAGTCTTTAAACAAACAGAAAGCAAGTGGGTAACAAGGAGCCTTACGAGAAAGTATAATGAATAGAGGGTTTAGCTACAGAGGATTACAGTTAACAGACACCAAGACACAGCAGGACTACAGTGAACTTGCACTTCCTTACCCCTTGTGGTGAGGGCACGAGTTCTGTGTGCTTATCAAAAACCATAAGAAAAGTATGAGCAGCAAACATGTATACATCACATCTAGGAATGTGTGTCTGATTTGCATAACCCTTCTCAAGTACAATACAAAAAACATTTTATTTGAAAATTTATTTACAAGGACGCACATTTCAGGCCAAATATTTCACTTCTGTTTCTGCATTGCTGGTCCTAAAGGCTGCTGTGTGTGTATGACAATGGCTTAACATTACGGGACTCCTCTACCGTAACAGTGTTCAAAATAAGTATCTGTTCAAGTCCTAGAATACAGGTAGAGTGGCTTCAAAGTTATACGTATTAGGCAAAGAGCACACAGGATTATACTATAGCGTAATTTAAAGGTAATATGTAGAATTTTACAACAAGTGGCTGGCAACTTAATATAGTGTCCATATCAGCACCTTAATGTTCAGAAACACATCAGTCATTTAACTAATTAACTTTCAATGACAGCTCACTCCCCAATTACCATTAGTCCATAATACAAATTAACAATAATGCATTTAGTAAAGAAAAGTATTGATCATAAATACTGACATCCAGTCATCTTAATACAAATGTTGTATGGCTTCCTTTCTGTCTCTCAAAGCATGTACAAGCTTTTGCATAAATCAGGCTTGCCTGCTCAATACTTGAGGACTGTTATCTTTTCACTGAACTCCACTTGATCTAACAATGGTTAGAACGGGAGTCTGAACTGTGGAACAGATACATTGATGCTTCCACTCCAGATGTAAAACATTTAATCAGAATCAACATTTATGAGGATGAGGATGTCAACACAACAGTACCGCTGTATATTATTATTATTATTATTATTATTATTATTATTATTATTATTATTATTATTATTATTAGTTTGACACCATAAATTAGGCCAGTTTTAGTACATTTTTCATTGTACCATATTTGCTGATCTTCCCAATCTTTGCCTGTGCATCAATATGTGCAAAAAAGTAGAGAAACTCAAATGCATCTGTTTTAAGGTACTGTTTCCAGACATGCTGCTTGTTGAGTAAAAATGACATTACATGATTATATTACACCATAGTGCTTTGACTGTAAACTACGTCACCCACAAGCAACTCTGTGCAGTGGCTGCCATGCAACTGCAGTTCTGTTGCATTTGTGCATTTAAAAAAAATGTCTTTCAGAATACGTTACGTCATTTGTTAAAAAAGGTCATTGTTTATGACACCATCTTCTTTGGGGTCATAATTTGAAATGAACTTCTTTTTCTTCCCAAAAGTGGAAAAGGAATTCTTAACATCTAGGTCGCTGAGCTGCATTGGCTTGCTGGTGGGCTGTAATGTCGGCGTGCCAGGGATGTAGACGTTGTGTTGATAATCAGGGGATGGGTGAAGCTGATATTGGGGCCCATACCTAGTCCAAGCCCGATCGCTCAGCCCGATGGCTGGGGAGGGTATCTTATAATCTGTTGGAAAACAAAGTTGTTGTTTGTTTGTTTTTTTTTTTAAATAATAACAGTAATTATTGCAATGTGTAGGTATTTAATGTAGTGTATTTATTTACTTTACTGAACTAAACCTAGTGCTCTTATGCAAGATCTCTATGTAACACTTTGCGTCTCCATTGCGCCCAAGGTAAGAGTTTTTCACCAAGCGGACTCAAAGTACAAAATAAAACAGAACAGCTACTCAAAAGTGCAGATACCAACTAACAGTGTGTACTGGTAATAACCCTAACCCTAACCCTAACACTAACCCTAACAGTGTATACTGGTAATAACCCTAACCCTAACCCTAACCCTAACCCTAACAGTGTATACTGGTAATAACCCTAACCCTAACCCTAACCCTAACAGTGTATACTGGTAATAACCCTAACCCTAACCCTAACCCTAACACTAACCCTAACAGTGTATACTGGTACTTCAATATATCCACCTATTAAAGAAAAACCCTGAACAGCTATTAAGACTATAATGTATTATGTAGGCCAAAACTAAAGAGTGCTGGTGGAAGCTGGTATTAACTGAAAGGCATGCGTGGTCGTAGGCAGTTTAAAGCATGCAGTGCAGGTTTATGTAGCGTATATGTGTGCTTGATTGTGGAGGGGAGATAGAAAATAGAATAGATACACTCACGGAAATATTTACAAAATGAAGGGTTTTGCTTTGGATTTAAAGTGTATCCAGAGAATGAAGAAAGGCGGAAGGACTAACGTATCTCACGTACCCCGCATGTGGGTTCCCCAAGTCCAGTATTGACCACCAGCCACAAAATGTTCCGATTCTCTCTGAATCGCCTTCCGGATAAGGGTTCCGTCCATATTCATCGAGCTGTAGCTGTGAAACATGACATCAATACACTCACCACACGTAGGCTATCATAAAGTAATACAAAGTACGATAAACACAGAAACATTTAATGCAGCAAATGAAAGCGTTAAAAGCATACCCTTTTAATGCAGAGTTCGGAGTCTTTGATAACGGCCAGTCGTTGTTAGGTTGTTTTATCTGCAAAAATACGAATAAAGTTATGCAAAAATACGAATAAATATCCTGCACAACCTACAGAATATGCACTGCAAAACAGCAAACACCGACAACAATACTACTACTACTACTACTACTAATAATAATAATAATAATAATAATAATAATAATAATAATAATAATAATAATAACAGCATTTTGTAAAAGGTATTCCAATGCTATTCTTCATTAATTTATTTATTAGCAGTTTAACTAACAAGGGTAGGTAGGTAGGTAGGAAGATAGATAGATAGATAGATAGATAGATAGATAGATAGATAGATAGATAGATAGAAAGATAAGATAAATATTGCTGTATATGAAGCCGTATCTTTCGAGCTCGGTTTTACCCTATAGCACTAAACAGTAAACGGAATATTACTTAGACATTACTGAAAAAATACATTTAAAAAAAAAACTGTGTTGACTCGTTTGCAGATAAGTATATCAAGGAAAATTTAAGAGAGCACACATTAAATTATGGTTATATATAACTCGACTGCCCTCTACTGTTCCGAATTGTTGTTGCGCTGCTTTCAGAGGTACTTTGGCCCCTCGGGTATACCCTCGCTGCAATGTATTTTTCTTTGAACAGAGGTTACACACCAGGGGGCGTGAAGACACGTATCGCCCCGCTGCTGGTGCTTTTCTTCAGTTTCCACGTAGCCACATAATGAAGATTCCATGCTCTATTAATTCACTTACAGCAGCTAACAAGGTAGCTGTGGTGTAAGCTTATTACAAAATCAGCATGCAAAATACCTTGCTCAATCCATGTAAAACCAATTAAAATCACCAGGATGAAACAAGAAGCGTATAATCTTCAAACGAATCCTCACAGACCAGGGAATTAATAATAAGTTTGTTTTTAAAGAATATATATACTTTTTTTTTTTCAGCAGGGTCGTTTGATAATGAGCTAATGTACCAGTGGCTTATATTTTAATGACGATTGCTTTGGGGGAAGCTGAACAGGACTAAAAATAATTGTTCTTGTGGCTGCTAACATTTTTTTTATTATTATTATTATTTATTTTATTTATTTATTTATTTATTTATTTTGTGTGGGTTATCTCCCTAATGCATATGCTGCGTCAAATGAAAGAGAAAAACAATAATTGCCTTTCTGTTTGAATGAGATCACCCTTCTCCCTTTGTGCTTTACTTGATATGAATGTCAGGCAAATTGTTAGTTGAAAAGGAATTTAATGGGGGCGCATATTTTAAGATATCTGGTAAAATAGAGATAAGGAAAAAACATACGGTTTTCTAATTATACTGTGGAAGAAAAACTGTTGAACCGTAAATGCTTCTAGCAGTTTAAATGCAATTACTTTTTGTTATTTTTTTTACTTTTGAATCACTAATCCTGACCTCAGATTGATGTGCATTTACGTCATCTCGAATTACTCTATCGCTTACTGTAGTTATCTGCAAAATATTGTTTTAATTGAGCTTTTAAAACATACCCCTACCTTCACCGCCCAATGCTGACGGTATTACTGAAATAGCAGCGACTCACTGAATTAGACAACATCTGATAGAACAGAACAGAACAGGAAAGTAATGAGTTAAAAAAAAAAAAAAAAAAAAAAAAAAGTTTTTATTTTTCCACAATGTATTTGCAGGCTGCTGCTGTCATCTAGCGGAATTGAGTGGTACCGTTTTTTGTAAATTACTGCTTATTTCGTTTGACTGTGCTGTATATATGTTTAGAAATGTCAACTTAAAAAATCTGAGGAACATCTCAAACAAAATTGTAGAATCTGTTATAAAATTATGAGTGTAATGTTTGAATTAATAAAGATGAATGCACACTTGCGTGTGATAGAATTGAAATACTAAGCAACACAATGTGTGCGAGTGACGTGCTGGCGCTTCGTGATGTCCATGCTAATAATTGTACATTACTGCGATACATAATCCTGTTATTTAGCAACACAATGTAGTTTTCTCTTCTTCTTATTTCTCTTTTTTATTATTTTACATACACTCAGAAAAAAAAAAATAATAATACTATTCCTAGGTGTTCTATACGGAACCTCAAGACTGCTGCTCTTTCAGTTCTATAACCATTCTAACACACAGAACAGTTGGGGGTTCTATATATAATTGATTCAATGTGAAGCCTATGAGTTCTAAATAGAATACTTCGGGGATCCATAATTTGATGTTACATATGGAACACCTAAGGGCTCCAAATATGGAGCAGCCTATCAAATTTGGAACCTCCATTCTAAATCCAACCAGTCAGTTCTTTAGAACCCATTACAGTCATTTTTTTAGTCAATATATAAACCCTGACTACAATAAGGGTTCCAGAGGCGATAGTAGCCTTGTGGTTCCCTATAGGACTCCCAGTCTCTTTTCTAAGAGTACAGACAGCATGTATCTTGAACTCCATAGTTAATAATTCACTGTAAATGTAAAATCAAGCTAAATCTTGTTCAAATAAATAATAAGATAGAAATGGGACAGGGTAGCAGCAGCCTAGGCGAAATAGGTCATTTAGCAGAGATTTTGCTAAGGTCCCTGCGATAAACTAAAAGTAAAACTTCTTGAAATAAGTGTAAAAATGTCCAACTTCACCAGAGCATTTACAATACAATCTAAAACAAACTGATATCGATATATTTCAATATTGCACATCTGCTTTTGGGGGGTATAGTTTAAATGTATAGTGTATAGTACATACATACATACATACATACATACATACATACATACGCTCGAAACAACATACTAACGTGTGTGTGTGTGTGTGTGTGTGTGTGTGTGTGTGTGTGTGTGTGTGTGTGTGTGTGTGTGTGTGTGTATGTGTGTTCATATTCATGTTTACCTCGTTGGGTGCATTAGCACGCTTATTTACAGTGTGGCTGTGGTTCTGTCCGCCCCAGCCTGTCGCCAAGTTATCGGTACCTTTAGCATTGTTCTTGGGTTTCGTCGAGCTGCAAGGTTTCAGAAACATAAAGTCACTTTTGGCCGATTCCGGGGTCAAACACAGTTTGTAACAATACGCTTGAGAAAGGGGTCCGTTTCCACTGACTTCCACACAGCTGGTGGGCACCTTGGATCCAGATGATATCTGAAGGTTAATGTTGGATTTGTGAAACACCTCAGTAGATGCCTCGGATCTGAAACCGCAGCAAGTCGACAAGGAGAAGCTGTTTTCCCTCGTGGAGTGTTTGTCCTTGTAGCATTTTACGGCTGCTAGGATAATTATAGCCACCAGAAATATGAATGAAATGGAGCTTAAAGAAATTATTAAGTATAGAGCTATGTTAGAGGGGGATTCCTGGCTCAGAGCAGGGTCGCTGAAATCAGAGAGGGTTTCTGGCACACTGTCAACTACTGATAAGATGATGGAAACGGTGGCTGAAAGGGGTGGTTGACCGTTGTCCTTCACTAAAATGACTAGCCTTTGCCTTGTGGCATCTTTGTCTGTAAATCTGCGTATTGTCCTGATTTCTCCTGTGTACAGAGCTACACTGAACAACCCCGGGTCTGAAGCTTGCAGAACCTGATATGAAAGACGCGAGTTCTGCCCAGCGTCTGCATCTAACGCAGTTATTTTCGCCACAAGATAGCCAGCGTCAACGGACCTGGGCACCATCTCCGTGGATACCGTGCCGTTTTTTGGTAAAGGGGAAACAATAACCGGGGCGTTGTCGTTTTGGTCCAGAATAAAAACGTTGACAGTAACGTTGCTGCTAAGAGGTGGGAATCCTGCGTCTTGGGCTTGAACTCGAATTTGAAAGTTTCTAAGTTGCTCATAGTCAAAGGAGCGCAGCGCATAGATATTACCGTTGTCTGAGTTGATTGAAACATAAGTAGACACGGGCATGCCCTGAATCTGCCCCCCGAGAATAGAGTACGACAGATAAGCATTCTGATTAGAATCAGGATCAAAGGCAGTCACCGAGCAAATCGAAGCCCCGGGGGGATTATTCTCAGTCACATAGACTGTGTATGATGGTTGAACGAATCGTGGAGCGTTATCGTTCATATCTGAGACTTGGACTAATATTGTTTTCCTAGTGGAAAGAGGGGGTGAACCCAGATCTCTTGCTGTGACAGTAATATTGTATTCTGAGACAGTTTCACGATCCAAAAACGCACTGGTAACCAAAGTGTAATAGTTATCGAAAGACGAGTGTAATTGAAAAGGGGCATTATTTGAAATCTCACAGTCTACGTTGCCGTTGCTTCCTGAATCCCGATCCATGACACTGATGACAGCTATTACAGTCCCGGGAGGTGCGTCCTCTTGAACAGGTGTGGACACAGAAGTTAAAATTATTTCTGGTGCATTGTCGTTTATATCAAGAATATCAACCAGTATTTTGCAATGCACAGCCACGGCAGATGGACCCTTATCTTTGGCTTGCACATACATTTCATAGATGCTTGATTTTTCAAAATCCACGATACCTTTGACTCTTATCTCCCCGGTGTGTGAATCTACACTAAAGAGTTCCCGCACCTTCGAGGGGACATGGTCACTGAAAGAAAAATACATCTCCGCGTTAGAACCCTCGTCCACATCTGAGGCATTAAGTTTAATAACCAGTGTACCCCGTGGGGCATTTTCCACCAAACTCACCCGATAGGAAGATTGGTCAAAAACAGGCACGTTATCGTTAGCATCTAAGACACTAATAGTGATTTGTGCCGTGCCAGATCGTTCTGGCATCCCTCCATCTACAGCTGTCAGCCTCACTTGATGGATCTTTTGTTGCTCTCTATCCAGGGGCGTCTCAAGCACCAGCTCTGCGAATTTACTGCCGTCACTCTGTGTCTGAATATCCAGGGAGAAATGTTCGTTGGCGCTGAGTAGGTAAGTGCGGAGAGAGTTGGTACCCACGTCGGGGTCTTGCGCGCTCTCCAGCGGGAACCGGGAGCCCGGAGCTGCTGACTCTGTGATCTCCAGCACGAACTCGTTCCGGGGAAAACTGGGAGCATTGTCGTTCACATCCAAAATCTCTACTTCCACTCTAAACAGTTCCAATGGGTTTTCGATTACAACTTGCAAGGGCAAGAAACAAGTCGGGCTTAGTTCGCACAATTCTTCACGGTCAATTTTCTCATTCATAAATAAAATTCCATTTTCTAAATTCACGTCTAAGTATTGTTTCCTAGCACCAGAAACAATTCTGAATCGGCGAGCGGAGAGTTTGGCAACATCTAAGCCCAAGTCTTCAGCTATATTGCCAACAAAAGCTCCGTGCTCTAATTCCTCTGGTATTGAGTAACGTATCTGACCAGAAACTAAACCCAGGATACACTTGAGCAAAACAAGACAGACATATTGCCTTCCTAACGTCCATTTTATTTGCAAAGTTGTCGGGTCCATTGCAGCTGTTTAACATATACAGGCTTGGAGCGTCTTATTGCTCTGTTTTTATAATTAGCATGATAGAAATTATGGTTTAAAAAAACTTTTTTTTTTTTTTTTTTTTTCTCGAAAGCAGAAGTGGTTCTTTGTTTAAAGGCGCTTGAGGAAATTGCAATTCTCAAAAAATAAAACAAAAACAAAACTTTCCAGTTCCAATGTGCTGAGCGTTCTTTTTCCCGTTCCCCAGTCTTCTTGTTCCACCAGTCGTGTGTGAGTGTGTGTGATACTTTGTCTTTGATTTTTCACTGTATTAGGCATTTTGGAAGCGCTGGTAGGGGAGGAACAGAGTTCTTATTCAGTACCGTATTGGAGGACAGCGACATCAGAGCTTCTGCAGTAATTGCAGTCCGGGCATTTTAACCCCTTCTGCACAACAGTACATGTTAAGATCTGCAATGACACTTAATATTATTATTATTAAGATTATTTTATTTTGTTTTTTTTCTGAAGTGAGGCTTTTCACATCATTTTTTTTTCAAAGCGTCCGTCACTTGATACATATTATGTTATCTTTCTTTTACGCTCTATCGGCGATATAGGATTTTTTAAATACATTTTTGCAACAAGCCTTGACACTTTTTTTATTGGCGGAATAAAGCAGAAGTAAGGGTTTTTATTATTATTATTATTATTATTATTATTATTATTATTATTATTATTATTATTATTATTATTATTATTATTCACGTGTTGTAGCCTGCTGTCTATAGTGTAATCCCCTCATATCATGTAACTGTTAAAGCAGAATCACTGCCAGTCAGCAAGCGGTTGGTGTCTGGTCCTGACACCCGACTGCACATTTGTATTTTAATTAACAAAGCAATGTGTACTATACCGCTCAGAATATACAGATTCTCTCAATTGGAAACGTTTGTAATAAGCCCAGAAAATTGAAGAAAGTAAACAAAATAAATAAATAAAAGTTTTAACAAGTTTTAAAAACAATGCTTTAAATAACCATAAAACACAGTCTGTTCAGAGACTTAACATCCGGCAGATGGCTAAGCTTTTACAGAAATGATTACATTTTGTAAAACACGGTTTTCATTGGGTTCCTCTTCTTTTTAATTAACAGAGAGGGGGATTACAGTACAGCTATCCGGGATCAGCCATACCCGAACAGATAAATACAAATGTTTTTTTTTTTTGTTGTTGTTGTTGTTGTTGTTGTTGTTTTTTTAAATAAAGTAATCCCCGCTCTCTATGCTAGATGTAACAAAGCGTCTCCAATGCTCGCTACACTTAGTTGAATTACAGATTTGATTCTTATCTCCAGTGTATTGTCAAAGAAATGTAGCCGAGCTAAATGAAGAAGATTACCGATATATCACACTGTATTGGCAGAAGCAAATGTCAACGCATCCTATAAAAAAAGACATATATATATATATATATATATATATATATATATATATATATAGATATATATATATATATATATATATATATATATATAAAACCTTGTTTTGTCACAGTTATCTTAAACTTAAAAAGCCTGAAACTGTTATTCGTTGTTCTTTTTCATTCATCCTCGATTGTCAAAGGTGTATCTTTGTCTTTACTTTTCCTATGCCTATGGAGCGTGGGAAATAACACGAATTTGCTTACGTAATTTAAATTGTGAAAAATCCCTATCGTTATTATGGGTACAAAATCAAATATGATCCTTGAGCGCCATCTAATGGATTTTTGTTTAACTGATATAATTTTTCAAGAATTTAAATACGTGATTTTTGCCATTTATAAGGCAATATTATTTAACAGAAAAAATAACATAAGACATACTTTTTTGTAAACGTTTTTGAAACTGGAGGTATACATCTGTTATCCATCATAAGGGATTGGTTATTTGAACCAAAAATAAAATAAGGTCTCCAGAGCAAGACAAGACTGGAAGACATTCTGTACAAAAAAATAAAAAACCGACAACAATCCACAACTGTTCAATGAATATAAAACTGTATTTGAAAGAAAAAGCCTTTGAAAATATTTCATTAAGTAAATTATAGCTTTGTAAAAAGTGCCCAATATTCGAAACAGTAAATAATCCCCTAAAATATTGACAGTGTGCCTTTGTGAAATGTATGTCCAGATTACATTTTTGAATGTATGATGCAAAAAAAAAAAAAATACATTTATAACATAATCAAAAATTGATCCTGGAGCGACACCCACTGTTCTTTTTGAGGTCCTGTAGAAAATTAAATAAAAAGAGAATCGTAAAAGAGTGTGACACAAATAATACAATTTCAAGGAGTCAAGCTTCTACACTTTTTAAATAAGTTATTATTATTATTATTATTATTATTATTATTATTATTATTATTATATCACGTAGAATCGACATAACTACAAACCCATTGGGCTTTCTGAGATTCTACAGGAGAAAATAAAAAACGTAAATCATTCAAAGTTTAGTGATTTAGTGCTGTTACCATGGCTACAGAAGACGCTCTGCTGCACACATAGAAACTGGATCATATGAAATTTCCTTTTTTTAGTATCCATATACACTGAGTGTACAAAACATTAGAAACACCTTCCTAATATTGAGTTGCACCCTCGTTTGTCCTCAGAACATCTTCGATTCATCGGGGCATGGATACAAGGTGTCGAAAACTTTCCACAGTGATGCTGGCCCATGTTGACTCCAATGCTTCCCACAGTTGTGTCATGTTGGCTGGTGGTGGATCTTTACTTTGAATAGTTTGTTCCATCTCATCCCACAGATGCTCAATTGGATTGAGATCTGGTGGCTGGGCAGGCCACTGCAGTAAGCTGAATTCACTATCAAGTTCCTGGAACCATTCCTGGACAATCCTAGCCTTGTGGCATGGGGCATTATCCTGCTGAAAAAATCCATTAGCAGATGCATACACTGCTGCCATGAAGGGATTCACCTGATTGACAATGATGTTCAGATATCCTGTGACATTCAAACGTTGTTCCACTTTTATCAAGGTGCCCAATGTGTGCCATACAAACACACCCCACACCATCACACCACCACCAGCCTGCAATGTTGACATGCGCCATGATGGATGCATGTACTCATATGGTTTTCTCCATACCCTTGTCCTCCCATCAGCATGAAACAGCAGGAACCGGGATTCATCAGACCAAGCAATGTTTTTCCAATCTTCCAGTGTCCAGTGTTTTTGTTCCTTAGCCCACTGCAACCACAGTTTCTTGTGTTTTGCTGAAAGAAGTGGAACTCTGTTAGGTTGTCTGCTGCCATACCCCATTCGTGTCAAGGTACGACGAGTTGTGCATTCTTTTATGGGTCTTTAAGCACCAATGTTGTACTGGACTGTCAGTTGACTAACTGTAGCCCGTCTGTTGCGCTGCAAAATTCATGTCAATGAGCTGTTTTCGACCACTGGCCTGCCGTTGGCTATGTCCTTTGGGATGTGGACCATCCTTGATAGACACAGGAAACTGTTGAACGTGAAAAACCCAGGAGCGTTGCAGTTTTTGACACACTCAAACCGGCGTGCCTGGCACCTACTACCATACTCCATTCAAAGGCACTTAAATCTTTTGTCTTGTCCATTTACCCTCTGAATGGCACACATACACAATCCATGTCTCAATTGTGTCAAGGCTTAAAAATCCTTCTTTAACCTGTCTCCCCTTCATCTACACTGATTGAAGTGGATTTAACAGGTTACATCAATAATGGATCATATATTTCACCTGGATTCACCTTGTCAGTCTATTTCATGGTACTTGTACACTCAATGTATATATAACAACTTGTTTCATTCCCTTTACCTTCAAAAATGATCATTGGGTGACCCCTACTGTCCTTTATGTGAATAGCAGCTAAAATAATCAGTCACAGTCAGGAAGTTGAGTTATTCTATTGGAAGATCCCAAAACAAAAAAGCTATTTCTTCGTTCTGTTTGTTTGTTTATTTTTTCCTCCATTAGCACAGTAACAAGTATTTACCTCTTTGGGGAAATATATAAATAAATTAGGAAAACCGACCAAAATAAAAATGTTTGTATCCAATATAAAAACGCCGGGCAGCGCCCGTGGTTAGAACCTCTGGGATATACTCCCACAGATAGGAATTGAACAATTTCAACGGAAGTAACCGCTGAGCTAAGCCGGCGCAACTGTTCCAGCAGCTAAATGACTTTATAACACCGTCAGCTATACTTTCTGCAAGAAGGGAATGCGGTACTAGACGTAAAACACATAATCCATGTTTACTTGTGAGACGTCACATGGGTTGTAAGTGTCTGTAACATTTGAATGTTTTTTCTTACTGAGAAAAAGAGAGATATTGGTCGCAGGAAGTCGTGTATTGTCACGAGTAAGCACTCAGGCGTTGTAGAGATCACGCCAGAGATTTCACTCAAAATAATTTCAACCAGGGATCTGGAACCAGGTGCACTACCTTTTTATTTATTATTATATTTATTTTTATTTTTTTAATATAACAGTAGTAGTGCTCATAATAAAATCACAAAATAACGTCAAAAGAATACGGTAACCTATTTCTCTGCATTCAGTAAAATACACACATATAGATCGATCTTTAACACACTGTAAGCTAGTGTTGAAGATTCGTTATGGACTTGTACAAGCTAGTTGTGAATAATACTTGATTATATATATATATATATATATATATATATATATATATATATATATATATATATATATATATATATATATAATTACACACACACACACACACACACACACACACCTTTTTTTAATCCCTTTACCTTAAAAAATGATCATTGGGTGACCCCTACTGTCCTTTATGTGAACAGCAGTTAAAATAATCAGTCACAGTCAGGAAGTAGAGTTATTCTATTGACAGATCCCAAAACAAAAAAAGCAATTTCTTCGTTCTGTTTGTTTGTATGTTTTTTTCTCCATTAGCACCGTAACAAGTATGTACCTCTTTGTGGAAATATAAAAATAAATTAGGAAAACCGTCCAAAATAAAAATCTTTGTTTCCAATATAAAAACGCCGGGCAGCGCCCGTGGTTAGAACCTCTGGGATATACTCCCACAGATAGGAATTGAACAATTTCAACTGAAGTAACCGCTGAGCTAAGCCGGCGCCGGTATTTTAGCACATAAATGGCTTTATAACATCGTCTGCTATACTGCAAGAATAACGGTTGCAGTACTATAGATGTAAAACAATTCATGCTTATTTGTAAATCACATGGGTTGTAATACTGTCTGTAAAGTTGTAATATTTGTCTGTAAACATTTTAATATATATATTATATAATTATTATATATTATATAATATATATATATATATATATATTATATAGATATATATATTATATGAAGACTTTTTGTTCCTATCAGTAAGTTCAAGAACAATATGTTCGTTATCTGCATTAAGTTCATATTATTAGGAAGTAGTAGTGTGTGGTTTTTTATATGTGTTATTATTTCTCCATGTTATTTGTGCATCTTAAGGTTTCTTGTTTGCAGCTGTTCACTGTTACGCGCGCAACAATCCACAGTGCATTAATTGCAAAGCATTTACGTAGGTATTTACAGTTATGTTATTATATTTGTAGCCTATTTTTCCCCAAACATTTTTCAGCTAACTAAATTAACCAACATAACAAGTCACTAATAGAAACTGTAACTGTACAAACGTATTGCATATCAAAATACGGAGAGTTGAAATACAAAGCAAACAAAAAAATATCAAAACTATATACACAGTATATTAGCACCGTAACAATTGTATGTGCCTCTTAGGGCCAAAATATAAATAAATTAGGAAAATTCAACCAAAATAAAAATCTATCTAGCCAATATACAAACGCCGGGCAGCGACCGAGACCACTGTCTCCTGAAGCAACCACTGAGCTAATGTTTCTGGTACAGATGTTAAAACATAATTACGTCACATGGGTTGCAACAGAGTCTGTTGCCTTTCTTTTTATTAACTAAATACATTAATAAATATACTTTTTGTTCATATTAGAAATTCAAGTTAAGTCCCTTTGTTATGTGCATGAAGTTTAATGAACTTTAAAAGACAGTAACCTACTTCCTTATCTGCATTCAGTAAAAGTACAGCCACTGTAAATCAGTGCTGAAGACTCTTATGGAACAGATTACACAACCTAAACATTATTTTACACAATAACAGATTTTGGAAACAGATGTGTTTTTATGTGCATCTAAAGTAAACACCATTATAAAATTATTGTGGCACTTCGAAAGTACGTTTTTCATAAGCTAGTATAAGTTCCTGGTTTGGGGTATAAGCTTTGTGCAAACATCAGTTTATTCCATAAATAGTTGACAAACCTTCCAGACTGTAAACAATACGTTTAATGCTCATACAATTCTGAACAGAAAAAGGGATGGAACACTGTCAGGTATGTTTTAAAAATGACATTTGGGCAACCCCCGTCATTCTTGAGAAAAACTCAGCAGCTATTTATAGAGAAGCACCAGTTCTGCTCCATTTAAACTCGAACAATGAATACTGTTCTTGAAAATACAAATTAAAAAATAAATAAAATCTATACACATAAACACATGTATATTAAATGTTAAAATAACATTTTTATTATAAGAAATGAAACGTCAGACAGCGCCCATGTCAGACCCTCCAGGGTGCAACTGTTTGTATTCATGTGAAGTAACCACTGAGCGACACTGTGCTGGAGGAGCAGATAGTAAACCTTGTGTTATAACCAACATACCACTGAAGGAAAGGCCATTTTAACTCATTACTGCCCAAACAACCTGTACTGTAAAAGAGCCAGCAGAAAATATTTTTTTTTATTTTTTTTTGTTAATATGTACTTGATGGATTACAGGGATTATTATTACTATTACTTTATTTAGCATACACCTTTATCCAAGGCAACTTAGAGAGACTAGGGTGTATGAACTATGTATCAGCTGCAGTCACTTACAACAATGTCTCACCAGAAAGACAGAGCACAAGGAGGTAAAGTGAATTTGAACCGGGGACCTCCTGATTAAAAGCCACTGGACCGCACAGCCTATTATAGTGAGGTTTGTCGCCAGCTTCTGCTGTTATTACACTTTAACACAAACATTATTGTGAACCATCAAATTGACGCATTTATTTAAAAAAATTAAAGACAAACTTAAAAACAAACTTATACTTTGTACTTCAGTCCATTATTTTATCCCCAGCCCCACACACATTTGTATTTCTTGTATAACAGGAATCAACAGATGGTGGGATACAGTACAGTTGACTAAAAATAACTTCTTGTATATATTAAAAAAGTAAGGTTTATTTATGATTCACAAGGAGATGTGCATCAAGGCTATACAAAAGAAAGAAAAAAAGGAGAGACAGGGATTGGGGGGTTGAGGTCAAATCAGTGGCCTTTTTTTGAGGAACCAAAGCCTGAGAATCCCATAACTGCAGCCATTTCATCGTCTTCCTCAAAGTTGAGATCTTCATCAGCCTTGCGCTTTTTCTCTTTCTGCTTTTCCTTCTTGTATGCTTTTGCTTTCTCCTCCTGTCAGTGAAATGAATAACACTGCACATTAGGAAATGCACTCATTGTATCAACCCAGTTACCCAACAACACGCCGAGGGACATTACACCACTATTCATTGAGCTTACAGATCAAGCTATACCCAGGCCCTATTCAGCTAAGCAAATAACTGTAGTTCTCTGTGTGCTTCCTTTACCAAGAATGTATGAGATGCAATTGCACCAGTCAAGCCAAAACTTGGATCTAGGCTGACCAGACATGTGACTTCATGGGCAGCACATCTTTCCTACATAAACAGTAAGGTTGGACGATAATCGATAGCTGAAATTTTCATTATCGTCTGTAAATTATCACAATAATCGTATATAGATAATTCAATTATCGGACGAATAAATAAAATATTAAATTCTTGTAATTTGTCTACTTATATTTGAGCAGCATGACAACCGGCAGTCTAAGTCACCTGAGTTTAGAAAAAATAAAAACCAGACGGTATATGTGCCGAGTTTTTAAATTTCTGGTGGGTGCCCAGAACAAACTTGAGTATAAAAATATACCTATTGTAATTTGTATATTAATAAACTATGCAGTTTTCCCATAAAATACTTTTTTTTTTTCTTATTTAAACATTTATTTTGAGGTTTACTTTCACAAAAAAAGTGCCACCAAATGTATTACTATAACTGAACAAAATTGCTAACGTTACCTGGAAGCATTTGTTTTCTTTACTCGCATGGCAAATCTGCCATTATGAGAATCACACTAGGTTTTGTGCGTGTGTGTGTGTCTCTGTATATAGAGTTGTATACTATTCGGAACATACTGGGTCAACTGCAACGAACTTGCAGAGTTAGTACGGAGCAGAGTACTAATTTGCGTACCAGCTAGTACGGTACTATCTCAGGATCATCCCCAGCTGCTAACTTAATACCAATTGCAACAAAAAAAGAAGCGGAACAAAGCTGGGGACTAGCTGATCTCCAGCTTCAGTACGGTACTAAGGATTGTGGATTGTTTTGGTGTGCTTCCAAACAGGAACTGAAAAGGGCCGGGGCTCAAAATCTGAGCGACTTGTACAAATTATATTTTTAAAGTGTGGTTTTTCGTAAAGTTTATTTATTTATTTTTTTACTTAACTTAAACATCTTAATTATTTTATTTATTTTGATTTATTCATGCTTAAGTTTTAAGCTTGAAAGGGTATATTTCCGCACAACAAATACTGAATTGCACCTTGTGCTTTTTTTTTTTCTTTTTTTTTTTTGAATCAAAACGAGACCTCTCTCCTGCAAGCAGCAACAAACTTGTTTGGTGTTGTATGTAGTCGAAACATTGAGTATAACATTTACTTATTTGTTTTAATATAAAAAAAAAAGAAAAAAAATGAAAATGTATTGCACAGGCAGAGATTGAACCAGGCACCTCCAGCGCCGATCCGCTATACAAGAGAGCCGCGACACCTACCAGTCCAGACCCCTAGCCCATGCATGCTACAGCCTACTATTATGTAGCGTTGGCTACTAAAAGCATTTTTTGACACAAGTATACATATAGCCTGTTATATATAACTTAAAAATATATTACTCATATATTAAATATTGGAATTATGTTCTATGTGGGCAATACATAATTACTGTACGGCTTTCAATATATTCTCAATTATTTCATGATATTTGAAATAAATCCTTTCAACCGTAATTGCAATATTTTGCTGTTAGATCATTTTTTCGCTGTGGAAGTGATTTGATCAGTGTGGGGGTATCGTTTTCTGTATTGTTATGTCACAAAACTCATTCCAACGCTACACGAATATACTGCAATGCCAGCAATGAGATCCCTTATATAAAAATAAATAAATTATACAAGTAAATATGTCTTTTAAATGTAAAATATAGGTAGATGGATTTATGATTATGAATTGTTCAGTTACAGAAGTTGTCAATACATTTTGGGGTTTTTCACATTTGTTTCACTTAGTACGGTACTATAAACCGTTAGTCTATAGAAAGGGTTAGACTAACTTAGTCTCGTACTTAGTATCCTCTAGAGGGCAGCAGCAGTTATTTTTTGGGTTAGTTGCAATTGAGACCTTTTTTAGTATGCAGCTGGGAACTAACTTCAGCCACCAAGTTTGTTGCAATTGGTATTTAACTTGCATACTAGCTTAGTACGGTGCTGCATACTAACCATGGGATCATCCCCAGTTAGTATGTTGCTTTCAGTTTGTTGCAATTGACCCACTGAGTTTTGCATGTGGCTGTTTGTATGCAAACAGTTTCATAAAATAAACTGCCATTAAAAGTTAACCCTCTTCTATTTATGCAGCTACCCCTTTTTAGAATGCAGTGCATGGTTGCAGTGTAGTTTAAAATAAAGAAGCAACAAAGTTGTTTAGGCTATATTAAATATTTGCCATACGGTTGTGGTTTTTTTTTTTTTTTTTTTTGCAATTATATTCAATTTATGTACAAAAAAAAATCCTGTGTCAAAATATTTAAAAGTCAAAAGTTCCACTTTTCTACAGTAAATTTTACAGTGAGCTCGCTATTTTTTACAAACAACAATATTTGTGTATTTGTTAGAAAACAGTCATGCTTTGTCAGTGTACAATTTATTATCAAAATGAAAGCACGACGTAATGTTAAAGCCTAAGCATACTGTTTAAAATCAGTACTTCCCGATGTAAGAAGTTCTCACACAGATCATGTTTTACACCTCACACACACAGACAGTTCAGTGCTGCTTACTGATAAATGCAGAGCCGCTTCCTGCTTCATTGGGCCACGGACAATAATTATGATTATCAATAATAATTTTTCAACGCAATAAAATTACTGCTGCAAAAATATTATCAGGATTATCAATATTAATCGATTATTGCTCCAACCCTGCGAAACAACAGAAATATATACCCCATAGAGCTTTTAATCTTGACATTTAAAAAAATAAAAAATCAATTTATGCCTTTTAAGTTTCATAAAACTTAGTTGTAGAAGCAATCTAGCCCCAAACATTCTGTAAAGAAAAACACCTTTTGCAGTAAAATCAAGCTCTAAAATAGAAAGATGCACAGTTTCAGTAAATGCCTCTCTTTTGGAAAGTGGTGTACGGTGTTCAGTATGAATTCAGACTCATCCCTGATCAATGAATTTGGAGAACCCAAACTGGCTCTTACCTCCTCCCGGAGTTCCTTCATTCGTTCTTCAAAGTCATACTCTTTTTGTTTTTCCTCAATCCTCTTCTTGTTTGCCTCAAATCTTTTCTTCACCTGATCCAGAGACGATCGTTCCACCCTCATTGACATACCCAAGTTTCTCTGATCTGAAAGGTAAACGTACACAATGTTATAGCTTAATGAATTGCAGCACATCTTATTTGTATTACTTTTGGCATTAAATAATATCATTACACTTGGCTAGCCACTTAACACTTTCAAAAAAGCAACACACACGTACCTGAACGCATACTTACGTTTTTTGCCATTGATATGATCCAAAAAGTTAATAGAATCCTTAACCACACAATCACAGACATTGCAGTAATATCTGAAAAACAGACAGAAAGGGGGTTTATTAAAAATGGAAAACATTTACAAAGCGTAGTTACTTATCAGTATGGCACAAAATCCCAATTCAAAGAGATACATATAAGACGACTACAATAGAGCCTTTCTTCTCAACATGAGCCCGATGGGACTGACAATAAGAGTCAGGTTCGGGTCGGGTGCGGTGCAGTTTGTGTATTATACTTTGGGCCTGGGTCAGATCGGGTTGTGTCAGTGTGTTATCAGTGAGTGGATTATGGCGTTTCTAATTTTGAGTGAGTATTTTTTAATTCCTGTGTGTGCAAGTGCTTCCTAAAACTCACTTCCTGCTATGCACCACAGGTTCTTTGAGAAATGACCTTTCTAATATTGTCTCACAAACCCACTTATACTTTTTGTGAAGCCTGTCAAGTCCAGGACTGACAGGCGCGGCGCAGCACGCAAGACATTTCGCCGCCTGCATCGCTGGCATTACTTTCATATGGTGCTAGACAGATTTCGCTAGTCCAGCAGTGCAGCTGAGCAGTACCACTCAAATCGAAACCACAGTGATTATTTTCTGACTGCCGCATGGTACCAATGGTGGATAAACCAATCACAGCCAAGTGCTTACAACAAGTGCTTTCCAGGAAAAATCATGAATGAAACTGTTGTCCAAGCACCCTGAAGTGTTTGATCACTCCCATATTTCCTCCAAGGACAGGCAAATCAGTATTTTATACATCACCCCAGATAAACATCCTTCCTGTAGCCAGTTTGACACATGCATGTTGCCTTTTTTTCTGTAGTTCACTACTATTTTTACTAAATAACTGTCTGTAAAATGATATATTTTCTAACAGTAGTAGACTGCTTAGTGTCAACAATTTATTGTACATTTCTTTGCTAAGCTGATGGCTCATTTCATACACCTGCATATAGATGACAGGAAAACAAGTGAAAAACAAACCAGTGCTTTTATTTAGTAGATTATATGCGATCTATGGCCAAAGGTTTTGCATCCTATAGAATTAATGTTACGCTGACATATTGAAATTACACATCGCTTCGTAGTTTTCCAAAAATTGAAAACTGTGAGATTTCCTAACCTAACATGAAATACTACTTTTGAGATACCATTTTGTAGTTTCTTATATTGCATGATGTTATAAATAAAACATTGCAATTATGTTCATACAATTAAAAAAACAAAACCACTATGTCTGCATCCTAATATTCTACTATGCGATGCAAAACTTTTGGCCATATATGTAAATTATATTTGAGTACATAGCCTATGGTGTGGTACTGGCAACTACTGTACCGCGTAGTGCATACCACTCCTGTTTGTCCAGGTGCAGACTAGCAGTACTGCACCATGAAAATACCCAGTGGTACCATGCTGCGCCTGCCTGACTCTCTGTTTGTCTGTCTCTGGCTTTAACAGGATATAGTTCAGTTACAAAACACTAACGTCATCAAATTTTAAGTCAGACTTATACAAATACACACACAAAAAACCCCACCAAGCACAACGCCCTCTCTTCAGTTGACAATAAATGCCTTTTTTTTTTTTTAGATGACACAAACTGTTTCGTTCCAGTTAATGATACAAAACGTACTTGTCCTGTAGTAAACTATATTCACGTGTTTAAATGTAAAGAACGACTAAATTTGCAGTATTAAAACAGTGCTCTTTAATTCACTGTTAGTATTCTTTCTTTTTTTTCCCCCCTCGCACTCATAATGTGTTGTCACAGGCAAACGTGAAACTCTGTTTATATCACAAATGATATATAAATCAGCAATCATGATATAAAGCAAGTTCATCTGTATATAGGCTGATAGTGTAAAAAAGAAATAAAATAAAAATAAATAAATAAATAATTATTAACAGTAGAATGTGCAGCAGTGGAGCGTTCCGGTGCTGGGAAGGGTGTATCTAAATCTACTGTTTGGAAACATTACACTGTTTTATTCGGCAATAATAAAAGTATACGTGGCTTCGTACAACGCAAATCTTGGAAGATATTACTGAAATATGAGGGCAAAAAGACAGGAAATTCATCTCTGCAGCAGCATACTGAAAGAGGATGTGTTCATCCTGTATCTGTTTTAAATGCCATAGTCGTGGTTTAATATTTGTTGTTGAACCTTAATGTAGTAGTTTGTTATGATATAGGCTTGTCCAAAATGAGTATGCAAATTTGCAAGAGCATCTTCTGTGTGGCTATTTATGGTAAAGTTTTGAAGAAGCCTGTTGTCTTCTTATAAGATCATGTAGTGTTGGATTATTAGGAAAGGAATTAAATTGAGTGATCTTTCTTTATTTACATTTTAACTGGCCTATTTAATGCATTATGGCTTGAAATAATCACCACTACTAGGGCTAGTTGGTGGACCTTAAAGACAGTAAATAACATACCCTCCCATCTCAGCCTGGGGGGTAGTTTTGGTGATAACAATGGTCTTCCCCAGCTTCGACTCCAGGTCCACCTTGTAGTCCCTGTGCCGTAAAAGCTCCCGCTTAACAGGGGGAAAAGGTTTGCCTGAAAGAAGCCACAAAAAGTTTTCAGATCAGGAACAATGCATTTCTAATTAAGCACAGGCAGGCCTACATGTGGTTCTAACATACCATTTCAATGTCATTGATAGAGATACAGAGATATAGATAAACAAAACCTGTTTTAATATTCAGGATTGCTGCAAGCCCATGAATCAAGCCAAGTATGAAAATATAACCAATATATAACAATATAAATATCAAAAGCATATTTGTTAAAAACCACCATTCGTCTGCCAAGGCATACTTACCATCTTTCTTTTCCCTTTCTTCTGTCAAGCGCTTCTGAGCTAACTCTTCATACTCATCTTTGTCCCACTTCCTTCGGAAGTCATTTTTTGCCTTATGTTAAAACAAAAGCAAAATTAATATCCAACTTAATCCCTGCAACCCTAAACTCAACTTCCATTAGAGTCCTTATATCACATCCAAGGCTATCAGGATGAGATTTTTGGTATTGACCCAATCTTCCCGTATAGATATATTATCAAGCACAGCACTAATGAGCTTAGTCATGCAGCAGGAGAGCCCAACCCTCACCCACCCTGGTGATGTTGCAGCAGAAGGGGCTGGCGATAGAACAGGCTCCCCCACCTGTCAGGGTTGAAGTATGGAGTTATTCATACTGTTTAATTAAGTTCTCATGTACAAAACACAAGTTTTTTTTTTTTTTTTAAATCTAAACACCAACCAAACAGATTGGACAAAAACCTATTCTCAGTCCCTGGCAGCTCTGTTCTCTGAGCGTAAGAAGAATGAAAGGATTTACAAAAAAGCTGAAAGTGCTGAGAATTTGAGAAGCACATTGCTACTAATCTGAATGAATAAGGTGTAACTGTCACTCTTGTACTGAAGGACATACAATTATATGTAATAATTAATGTATAATATATAGTGTGTGTACAGATCTACATATATATATATATATATATATATATATATATAATTACACACACAGACTTTAAAAGTTTTACCCCAGCCTTTGACCACTTCCAATAAATATATATTCGGCTTTGTTGCTTTAAGAAACGAAATACAGAATTATAAGATACATATTATTTGAAATTCTAATTTTTAAACATGTTTTGTGACTAACTGAGGAGACTAGAAAATCCCCAGAAGCTGAACAAAGTTAGTCCCAGTTGCAGCGCACTAATCAGAAGATAATTAGTTAATTAGTTTAGCTGATGGATCACGTTGACCAAGTTAGACTGGTCATGGGAACCAACCCATTGACCACTATAGCAAATACAAACCAGAATTTTACAAGAAACGTGTTCTGTGCGCTGCAGTGCAAATATATTTTGACCACATTTATCCTCTTTTACGAAGGTTATTTACATTCTCATGTTTTTTTCCCCCAGTATCTATTTTTAACATCAACGAGACTTAAACTAATAGCATCTTTCATATAAAACGGTAACCGGGTATGCTGTAATGCCCATTACGCTTTGCGTACATATAAGTAATGATTTACACTAGCCTGCAAGATAAAGGCTGTTTGGTACTCGTATTTTCAATATTCATTTTACATGAAAACTGCAATTACTGTTAAATACAGACACGGCGAAACGCGTTGGACGAACGCCGCGAACGTTAAATAACAAGGTTATCCTATTGTATAACGCATATTTAACAGTATATATTAGCAATTGAGCATCTTTGGGAAAAGAGGCGACAAAATCAGAGTTTCGAATAGCATAATTTGCATTGAGAATTTCGAGAATATACATTATTCCTGGGTGCTGTAATACAGACACGGCGAACGTAAATAACAAAGTTATCCTATGTATAACTCATATTTAACAGATTAGCAATTGAGAAAAGAGGCGCAAATCAGAGCAATCAGACTATGAGTCTCTTAACTTCACATGGCTAACATAAATCCACTGATTTAATGACAATGTGGATCTTTTTTTGTGACCACCACAGCTATTCCTGCAAGAGAATGAAGCTCACCTAACCCCCGTTGTTGGGCTCAGGGAGTGGAGTAAATGTGGTAATCTGCAACGCACCCATAAACACCATACATTATGGGTGCGTTCAAAGAGTCTGTGCAGATTCTCCGTGAACGCACCTTAATAACTGCAAATGTGCTTGCTGCACAGTGCCAAAACCAGCCAGGGAGATGTATACTGGATTTTTCAAACTAAACGTGTTAATTTTGCCTATACATAATGATTTTTTCTGAGCAAATCAGACATTAAATTGTTACCTAGAAACGTGATCAAATTACATATTATTATTATTACATATCGTATTAGTCAGTCAACAAATAAGTACAATAGCAAACACAAACCCCACTGCCAGACGCCATCTTGAAAGCAATCAGACTGCTGTCGCAAAACTACCGGAAGTAACCACAGGCAGACCATAGATATCTTGAGTTAACCAAGAACAACATTTGGATATCTATGGTTTGTTAAGGTTCAGCCTGAAGAAATGCATTTCTCCCTTCTAATTAACACCCGATTCCGGTTTTAAATACACCTTTTGCATTTACATTATTGCAGCAAAGGTGCAAACCAACAACCATATAATTGTTATCTCAGTTTTCTTATCATTTGTGAATGGATTTGCATTCTGTAGCTTGCTTGGCATTGTTTTTTGCTCACACACATCTTAAATCTGGCGTGTTTCTAATTTAACCGTTGCTTATAAATCCACTCTTGCAGCCCAAAATAGACTAAAAATTATAATTTTAAAAAATATGGTTTGTCAAGATATACTAAAGGTAACTAGGGCTATAATCTGTTCTCATATATATATATATATATATATATATATATATATATATATATATATATACACACACACACACACACACACACACACACACACACACACACACACAGACAGATAGATAGATAGATCTAAACATGGATAAATGTGTTTTTGTATGAACTGGGAATTACTACAGACCCCAGGATTCAAACCAATCCAAAACTGCATGATGGCTTATTCAAATATGTTAGATTGATTTTGCACACAACCATACTCATTACAGACAACCCATCATATCCATACTTACAGTGGTACATAAATATTAAATGTCACATATATATTATTAATTAAAATGACCTTTTAATTAAAGCAGTAACTGCAAATTCACATTATTTAACAATTTAAGAAACGGTATGTTGTTTACTGCCATGTGAGACTTCTTGCCTACTATAATCAACACAAAATTATTCCAGCAATAACAGCAAATATGATAGAGAAGTATTCTACCATGTGTTTTACCTGTCAGGCATCTCCTGCACCGCAAAGCCACACAAATAACCAACCGCACATCCCTTCATTTCTGTTTCATTTTAAAGAAATACCAGAAACACTGACTTGCAAACATACTGATATCTTTAATGTATACAGAACAGTTTAAGAATAACAGAATAAACCTTATACAAGCATTAACAGCATATTCTGTACACACAACTTCTCTCCAGCACTCAAGCTTACTACTGCCAGGGATCGCCCAAGTAGGAAGCAGCATCAACTGAGCTGAAAGGAAGCTTAGGCTTTTGGGGCCATGCAGGTGGGCATACTGCCCTAGAGGACGGACCCCAGGCTTGTTGAGGAGTTGATGACAGGCTCAGCTAGGCAAACCCTTGGCCTGACTGCACTCTTTGGTTGGAAACTGCTTCACCGTGCTGGTCTTCCTTCCTATGCAACCATTCAACTGTGCTTGAGATCCTCAACTGCTTTAAAAAACCTAGACAAAGAAATGTTACAATATATGCAAGTGAAGAATGATCCTAATTCACTCCTAATTTCTGTGACACAACAGGAGACTAAAGCCGAGACCAGGTCAAGTTAAAAAAATAGTTCATTGTGTCTGATCTGAAAACACCAATCTGCTCATCACCTGATTTAAACTGATACTTTATAACAATGGCATTTTAATAATATAGAATAACTGGTGAGCAGCTGAAACGAATTAGATTAAGCTCCCTCCAACAAGCAACACAGAACTTTAGAACTCAGGCAGGAAAAAAATGTCACTAGAGATTCTAAAAAATACTGCATGGGGTAGTGTGTGATAAATGAGAATGTAATGCCCACCCTCGAGGTGGGCTTCACTCTCAGGATTCATGTAGCCTCCCACCCATCGGGTGGCCATTCAATTCTCATATCACACACTACCCCATGCATTATTCTCTATTTCATTTTTCCCTGTTTGATGTTCTGTTATGTGTGTTTTCTATTGTTGTTTCTGACATTAGAATTTCCCATACTTACCTACCAGTTCCAGCACAAAAACGTGGGGTATGCAACTGTAATTCAGACAGCTGCATTAGGATACCAAGGTTGAAAAGGCTTTGTTTGTTGTTTTTTCTTTTTTAGCTACCATAGGTAATGGAAACAAAATGACAAACCAACAATCCCTGATTTCTGATGAAGCAGGGTGAACAGAAGGCTAGACTGGAAGAATGTAGTAAACATTCATCCCTTAATCAAATTTCTGTGTATACTGTACATGGCTGTGATATACTGCAACTTAAAATGAAATAAAAAGCTAAATACCTTCAACCAGAACATTCTTTGCCACTGAAGCAGCGTGATGCGACACCTACTGCACAGCAGCAGAAGCTTTCTCACTCCCCTTGGGGCTGTGCTTTATTTTGAGGTCCTCCACTCCCTCTGTGAAGTTTCTGAGCAGCAGCAGGAGCATGTCTTTCTGCACAGCCCTGGGCAGCTCATCGAGGAGCAGCACCCGTTTCTCTGTACTCTTACGCACCGTGATGTAGCATCCGTTCTGCAGCTCGTAGCGGTTAAACTTTCGAATGGCTGCTTCAGCGCTTTCGGGGTCAGTGTACTTGGTGTAGGCAAGCCGTGATTCTGCCCGCTGAAGTTCATTGTGAGCCTGAACTCATAGAGCATGCCCGCCTGCTGGAACAAGGGGATGAGCTTGTCTTCATAGACATCAATCTGAATGATGAAAACCTCACAGCCAGAGGAAGGGGGGAATCCAGTCCAACCTGGGGTAACATAGAGACAAGACAAGACTTCAAAAGGGATCCACTTTGGTCCTGCCATTTTAGTTAATGATAAATTACTGTTTGGAGACTAGTAATGTGTTCTGAACAATGTTACTTAAATAATATAAATGGGGTCTACAGGGGTGTGAAATTCATATAGCCCGACGTCCGGGACAGCAATGTTTGTGTGACGGTCAACAAGTTTGCCGTTATACTTTTCACATTGGACAAGTACTTTTTTTATTTATTTATTTTTCCTATGTTCGTTCTGTTGCTAGAAAGACACTCCGGGTATATTTTTTGAGAGCCACGCAACTTTTGAGAACTGAATTGCGAAGTCTAGCACCTACACACAAACATTTTAAAAAGTGTTTACGTCCCACCCCCACGGTCGTAATCAGGACACCGAGGTCGTGTCCTCTGTTGTTTTTTTTTTGCATCATCAATGCTGAGGCTCATGTAAAAATTCTGGTAAAGTATAAAAGACACTGTTATATAACATAGATTTGGAGATTGAATAGTAAATACCAAGCAGTCATATAAATACTGCCAGCTACAGCTTGAAATCTAAGTTTGACCTCAACAGAGTGTCAGCTATGGATACAACACTGCTCACCCCTATCACTTGGCTAGCTGTGCAAAAAGCTGATCTTCTATTGATTACAAAGAAACCCAGAAATGGCTGCCAAGGCAGCCTCTGGAAATGCAGACTAATCTAAGGTATTATTGACATTTTTTGTAAAATAACAAATAAGTGATGCTGCTTTCTTAATGTCTAGTTTATAAATAGCAATTATACTTATGCAAAGGTTTACATACCCCAATGGAAATTTGTAATTTCTAGAAATTTCTTGAAAACAAATAATTTTAGGAAAAATCTTCTGAAGCAAAAGTTTTGCTTTTGTGGATGAGGGAAAAAAGTTACAAGACATAGATGTCTACAATTATTTCAGTATTTTTTTTTTTTTTTTGCAAAACTCCAAAAATGCTAATTCAAAGTATTCATACCCTATGATTCTGAGCTATGCTTTTCCTACGAATCATTTTTCCTATAATTCTACGTTTTTAAGAAATTTCTAGAAATTATAAATTTCCATTGGGGTTTAGACAAAGAGAAGGAGATGTGATACCTTTTATTGGACTAACTAAATAATAATTATTCACAAGCTTTGAAGACCTCAAAGATCTCTTCTTCAGGTGAAAGTAGGAAAGAGAGATTGATGTTTACATTCAAAGATTGCATCAAAACTTTTATAACTTTTGACTACAACTGCACATATTTTTAGATTTAAACGTTATATTAAAAAAAAAAAAACTTTTTTTTACTAGATTTGAACAGAAGTGATATTAGTTATTTATTGGACATGCACAATCCATCATTTTGTGAAACTATTAAAAGATTGTCAAATATGTTTATAATGATAGAAATGAAATTCTTATATATGAGTATCTGTACAATATTTTATTATTATTTTAAAGTAAAATACAGACTGTAAAACCCATGGCAATGTGTTTATGTATTGATTCCTTTATGTATTTATTTTTCAGTGAGAGTAGTGCAGATAAAGAATGTTGCCCTCCCCCAAAAGTGAAAAAAAAGCCATCAGGGTACGAAACCAGGATCTCCCTGCTGCAGCAGTGTTCCAGTTAGCCATCATGGGACAGATGATGGATGAGGAAAAATAGCTGTAAAATACTGTACGCTGTTTAGAAAAAAATCAGAATTTCACAAAGCAGCAGTTATAGTTGGCAATAATTCCGTAACTGTGATGCAACAAATTAAAACATCTGAACATCAGGAGTTGGATTCGGCATATAGAGAAAGAGTGTATTGCTTATTATACCTGTACTCTTAGTATGTTACTTAAATTTACTAGCAAATGTGTTCCAAACTGCACTGAAATGAACATTTCCTTAAAGCATGTTTTAAAGTTGTTGAGGTGAGGTCGGGTCACAGGGAACCGTGTATGTATCATGAAGAATGTAATGAACGAGTCAAGCTACAAGGCTAGATCCGCCCCTGTTAATCACTAATTGATTGATTGTGTTCACTGTTAAGTAAAACCAAAATCCTACAAGTTATATTCTATTTTGTGTGTGTGTGTGTTTTGTGCGATGGGGAGGGGGCAAGTAGATTTTTAAGAAGGATAAGTAGATTTTTGTAGCATTTTTTTGCCCATCGGTTTGCTCCAAGGTGATCCCACAGTGATGTGTCCATACTGCCAACTCTGTGTGGCTCTGTAACTGAAGAAAAAAGGACAAAACTAACTGTCTGGTTATTGGTTATTTTCCAGAGTAGAGTCTATTTAGGGAATTAAGTATTGTTTTCTCAGTACTTTAAAGTACACATTAAAATAATGGCTGCAAATGTATTTAAAATGTACTTGATGTCAACTTAACAGTTTATAATTTAAACAATGTGTTCATATTGAATTCCAGCGTAATAAGACAGTCCATTCCAATGAAATTCATACTGCATACCTCTATTTTTTATACTGTGTATATAAAAGGAAACATTAGCCAATTGCCCCCCACCAAAAAAAAAAAAAAAAGAAAACCAATAAACCCCTTAACTGTATTAGGTTACTGGAGTTCTATGAAGAATTTTGTGAAAATAAACCTCAAATTATCACTACTATGGCTCATGTGGCTCAAGCTATTCCACCTCTTAAGTAAATTATTTGTTTGTGTTTGAAACATGCTTTAAAATAATTGTAATAATGTTACTTGTCTATGTTACCCCCACATGAAAAAAAGGTCAATTGTTTACAAAACTGGCACTTTAGACTATGTACTGTATGATGGCATGTGTTGGTGTAAGTGTGTGTCCTTCCTATCCTAAAGACACCTGGCCTGGCACTGTTTTTTTTTTTTATCAAACCTATTTTATGCATCATCAATCACAAATGGAGGCACCTCTACAGGACGGTGTGTCAGTTATACTGTGGTTCGTAATTTAGGGATTTCTGGTGGTGAAGTGTATTATATATTCAGCTTTAGAAATAAATTCCAACTCCTCACAGTAGGCTTGTGTTTTAACAATTCCATTTTTAGAATGTTTCGTGAAACTGAAAAAGAAAAGAAAATAGGGTCTGGGATTTGTTTTCTTTATTTTTTTCTGTTTTTTGTTTTCTCAGAAAAAAACAAAAGAAATTTGAACCAGTGGCTTGAAATTCCACCTCTTTCATTTTTGTTACTCCTGCTAAAATAATGGAAAACCAAAGTATAATTTAAAAATGCCTATTTGTGTAATGAAATTGTCACAGTCGGGTGTACCATTAATACTGGGGCAAAGGCAAACGTTAAAATTATCTACAGAAGGTTTTGTAATAATAATAATAATAATAATAATAATAATAATAATAATAATAATAATTTCAATGTTTTTTTAACTCTCGACCAGTTATCACCTGCAAATTATGTATTCAAGTCGAATCTCATCAAGCACCTTCTTGAATGATCCCAGGGTCTCAGCTTCAACATTACTGGGGAGTTGGTTCCAGACTCACAATTCTCTGTGTAAAAAAAGTGCCTCGTATTTTCTGTTCTGAATGCCCCTTTGTCTAATCTCCATTTGTGACCCATTGTCCTTGTTTCGTTTTTCAGGTCGAAAAAGTCCATTGGGTCGACATTGTCAATACCTTTTGTAATTATGAATGCTTGAATCACGTCGCCGCGTAATCTTCTTTGTTCAAGGCTGAATAGGGAATAAACTTGTTTTCTAATGAATATGTATAAACACATAATGAAAATGTAAAAACGTTGAACTTTTAAACAAATCAAGTGCAGAGAGACATATTTGTGTTTCTTCTTTGCTCCATGCCTGCCAACTTTTTTTTTTTTTTTTTGTTATCAGAGCATAATTTGACGTCACTGGAATGACGAAGGAGCTACGATCAATATACGCTCGATACGGTTTTCAATTTAAGGGTCGAATAAAATATCGCTGCGAGTAAAAAAATTAAGCCACATCTACCGAGCGTGAATAAATAAAAAATAAAATAAAAAATAAAAACTTATTAAAAGTCGACTTAAACCGTTTCCATAGCGATATATTTTCTTATTCGCGTAAGTTTTACCAAGCTTAAAACTTCGATGGAAAAAGGCCTAATACGCAGCAAAATTTTTGCAGCCATGTTTTCTGGTCCCCCTGTCATATCTATGCGTCAAGTTGGTGGCAGTGAAATACGACAGGTAATACCAAGTTGTGTGCGCAACATTGTAAAGAAACGCTGTACCTCTATCGTACATTGCGCTCCCGTCGACATCGTATTGATATAGAAACGACCCCATATATTCACATTTTATAATTTCAGGAAGATTTCTAAAATTAAATTGATCGGCGTTACACGAACCTTCCTATAAATGTTTCATAAAAGGTGACTGTTTTATCATGGCATGAGTTGTTCTTACCTGGTGTTCAGTTCCTTCAGCCATTTGTTCTAATTTTCTCTTATTTGCAGTTTTACTTGAGAAAAAGCACCTGTCTCACAACCTGACTTATTCTATTTCACATCACATGCGTTTACCACTGTATTTAACTGCCACTGACATCATTCAAATAAAAACGAATCCCATTGGCCGTATTTGCAAACCTAACAGAAAAAAAAAAATGTACAGGAGCCTGCAATGCAATCAAAAAAGCCGACAAACATGCGTTTGGTTGAGCTTAAAAAAATAAATAAAGAAGATTGTTAATTAAATGCAAAGCGTGGTTGTTTAAGTTTCATTGTCAATTTGTGTACATGCATTGTATTTACAAAACTGAATTGGTTGTAACAGTATTTTCCACAGCAGCAGTGCAAATCGGCCAGCAAACCGTTCAATGCAAAAGGCTACTTATGGTGCTACAGTACAACGTCATGTAACTCGAACCGTAGGGTAAACAGTTGACAAATCTTTATCAATTTTCTCCTGTAAAAAAAAAAAAAAAAAGTAACTATCAGGCGTATTATTTATTGCGTGGTAAATCTGCTGCTATAAACGTAATCCCAAGGTACCGTACATGGGCCGGATTTACATACAAGAATACTTTAAAAATAACAAAAGAAAAAAAAACGAGACCAACAATTTGGTAACGGTAGTTTAAGGCCTGGGGTGTTTTTATTAGTTACAACAAGACTACAGTTTATTTTATTATTAGTTTACAAAAATCACAATTTTAGTAAATATGGCCTAATATAGGCCAACCATTTGGTTGATTTATTTGCACTCTTTGTCCATTGCAATTGCATCGTTTATTAATTACTGAATTCAGCAGGAGGAATTCAGCTGAAGTATTTGATAGAATGACAACAAAGTTGTTTATAAATTTTATTGTATCTATTTTATAGTATCTGTTCTCCATAACGGATACTATGCACGTCACCCTTTCGTTTGCACTGTAGTTGTTTATCTTGCAAAATGAGACAGCTTGTCTCTTTTGGGGGGCCCCAAATGTTCCAGACACCCTGTCTCTCTCAAGAGGCTGCACCTGGCATCACAGATCAAACACCTCGCCCGTACTGCTGGCGCCCAAGCACGTGTATTAATTAACAAGACAAACTAACACACATAGTTACATATTTTAAACAATGAAACAACTATAAATATATTTTCTTGTAAAACATACGAATATAATTCTGTTACTGCTTTCATTGGTGTCAAAACGGTTGTCTCTTTCACACGATTTAATACACCTGTTGCCCGCTGGGCAGAGCGTTTTAGGCATCACCCATGGTTGAATGAACCTATCCTAGGTTATAACGGGATTGCCCCTAAAAATAAGGGAACGAGCCCTCAAAGAAATTCCTTTGTGCTGCAGAATGCTCTAAAATCCAGCTGTGCTTTATCCCAGAAATTTATTTTTTCGAAATGACACCTCTTTTAAAATGAATACTGCTTAAATAAAGGAAAACCAAACAATGGTACATCTTAAAAATGTGTGCCATTAGTGTAATGAAAGGGTCACAATCGGGATGTACCATTAATGCTGGCGGAGAACACTGCAGACCTGCAAAGGCAAACCATAAAAATATCTACAGAACGTTTTGTAATAATAATAATAATAATAATAATAATAATAATATATTATTTTTAGAAAAACAGATCAACCTTGTAGTTGGAAACAAACAACCCGTTAACATATATATATATATATATATATATATATATATATATATATATATATATATATATATATATATATATATATATAGTAGTATTTTAAGCAAGTTAAATAAAAAATTTACAGTTGCAACGGCTTTTATCGTAAAACTTTTGTAAAATTTTAAACCGACGGCGTCAACAAGTTGTTCTACACCTGAAGGTTCTGTTCCTGTTTACATTACAAATGTGCCATTTTTTTGTAGTTTTACTTATTTGAGAAAAAAACCGAGTGTTTACGTGGCTCACAACCTGATCAGTTTTTTAAAACCAGCAAAATGGTTTAAATAAATAAATAATTAAACAAATAAATTTAAATAACAGTAAGTTTCACTTAACTTATATGTGTATTACTTATATATATATATATAGATATATATTATATTATATTTATTAATATATATATATATATATATGTGTGGTACGTGTGTGTGTGTGTGTGTGTGTGTGTGTGTGTGTGTATATTACAAAAACAAGTGTTCCATATTAAAACAAACAAACAAACAAACAGGTGTGTTGTGTATAAACGATTGATTTATTTAGATGACGGTTTTGCTCCGTTTTTTCTCTGAATTTACAGTGCAGGTACCTCTGTTTTTTATCTGATGAGATCAAAATGCATATCACGATTTTTTATTTTTATTTATTTTTTATTCAGAAAGTAGTGTAAAATTTACTTTTTCGTTTTTCTGAACTGTCGGCTTATAGTCTCTAAAAAACAATAATTAAAACTCTTATATACATTTTCAGAAAGTAAAAATTTAAAGTCTTTTATAGTCTCTAAAAAACAATTTTTAAAACAAATTTTTGTAAATATTCGTCTTAATTGGTGATATATATATATATATATATATATCTATTGATATATATATATATATATATATATATATATATTATATATATACACACACACACAATTAAACAACAATCCCGTGCCAATCATGTGTAAAAAAATCCCTATATATTAACCAGTCCTGAGGAAAGAAGTAAGCGGGTTCACCATTTTCTTGATCTGGATTTGCTCAATGCAAGTGTGAGTATTTGCATGGTTTGTCGTTTTATTGGATGTAGTGCTGCGGAACAAAGAGATGCGCGAGGAGGAGGGCGTGACATACCGCAAATAGCAAAAAAACATAAAGACTGCTAAAGACCCGCTAGATGCTTTCAAAACAAGCCAAATTTGGCTTAAAATAAATACTTTGAAAACATGTCCTCTGGTGGATAGCATCCTCAATTTGGTTATAACCGTATTTTCCACTACATCAGTGCAAATCGGCCAGTAGTACTTTTCAATGCAATGCAGTTCAAAGCAGTCAATTTCATTAAATCGTTATCAATTCTCTCCTGTGAACCATTACTGTAAGTATCAGGCGTGGTAGATCTGCTGCTAATATAATCCCAAGGAAGGTACCGTACATGTGCCGGATTTGCACACCAGAATTCTCCAAACAAACAAACAAATCAAAACAAAACAAACAAACAAAAACCATTGGTAACGGTAATTTAAGGCCTGGATGTTTTATGAGTTACAAAAAAATTAGTTTAATTTTTACTTTACAAAAACACACAACTTTAGTAAATATGGCATAATATACCGTTTGGTTGACTTATTTACGTAGGCCATTGCAATTATATCATTTATTAATTACGGTATTCGGCAGGAGGAATTCAGCTCAAGTATATGATGGAATGACAGTGAGTTTTTTTGCTTGTTTTCTTTTACATTTTCTGGTAACTACGATTTTTATATGTTTATAGCAATCGTTCTCCATAACAGATGCGATGCACGAATTGTCACTCTTTCGTTTGCATTTTAGTTGTTTATCTTGCAGAATGAGACAGCTTGCCTTTTTGGTGCCCCAAACACGCTGTCTCTCAATACCATCACAGACCTTAATAACCTCGACCGTACTGCAGGTGTCCAAGCACGTGTATTAATGAACAAGACAGAGTAATCCATATATTTACATATTTTAAACAATGAAACAACTGTAAATGTATGTATTTGTAAAACATAAGAATATAAGTCAAGCGCATAAGAAAGATGATCGTTTTCTGCTGCTGCCTTCATTTGTGCCAAAACGGTTGTGCCTCTCCCTTCATTTGATACACCTATTGCCCGCTGGACACAGCGTTTTTTTTTGTTTGTTTGTTTTTCTTTTTGTCTTTTTAGAGCATTTTAAAGCACTAGGGAATCACAACTTATTAATATATATATCTATATATCTATATATATATATATATATATATATATATATATATATATATATATATATATATATATATATATATATATGAATGCTTAATATGACAACTGTTTTTAAAAACCTCAAGGACAACTGTTGGGGGCCCCCGGTGGGGCACCCCGGGCCCCGGTGACTGGTTTATTAACCAATAAGATCAGGTTGTCGCGGCGCTCTCAAGGGCAGTGAATTCTTTAAACGTGAGGCAGGGGTATTCACTGGAACTTTACAAAACAGGACGAGAGAGAAGGCAAGTTGTCTGGTGAAAACATGTTATGAAAGAAAATGATTGAAGGAGAGCAAACAGAGGTATGCAAAGACAAAGTTCGTCTTTCGTTTGTTGATGTCATGTTTAGAATTTCGAGAAAAAAAAAGTTAAATGTTAAAAGTTAAATGAGTTTTGTTTAAAATCTTTGAAGGTAAACATTAACATGTATTATTTTGAACAAAAATGTGAATTCTGAAAAATTATATTAAGATAAATTAATATTTGTGCTTGTACATGTTAATTAAAGCTGAAAACAACGTTTATGCGAGTTGGTCGTAATTATTTGAGCACGGTAGAAAGGGTTTGTTGTATAATTCATACACGCGTCTGTGCAGTGTGCCATTAACATATACTGTACTTTTAAGAAACAACAACAAAAAAAAAAAGCTTGTTTTGCTTGATACCGCGATGGAGTTGTGCGTATGTAAGCCTGCTGTCGTCAACAGATTAGATGACCTTATCCAAACCATGAAAACTTAATTCTGATAGACAACCTACACGTACCTGGTGATTAATTCAATACATTCAAATCTAAATTAAATAAAATATTTACGGCAAACAAAGAAATAGGTTATTGTTTATTGCTCAGTTGTGTGGTGTAGCAGTCGTAAGTAGATGCATACGATTCCAGATGTGTTATTTATTTGTATCGTTATTTATTTTTATTTAAGTATGTGCAGGTGTAAATGACCTTCCTTGTTGGCAGAGTGAACAGGTCCTTAGTGCAATAATAATAACAGTAATAGTAGTAGTAATAATAATAATAATAATAATAATAATATAATATTACATTTGTTGTAAATTAATTTAATACAACAAGTTCCAAAGTGAGACCCCTGGGCGAGCACGTGCTACTCAATAACAAGAATTTATTTAACCAGGATAAAACAGCCTTGAGATACATCTCTTGTTAAAAGGGGAATGATAATATGGGTGCAGAACAGATAATATTAAAAGTAAGCAGCCGACATTATTTTACTTAAAAACAAATGTCGGCTAATCAAGAAACCTCGTTAAAAAGGTATACAACTCCTGTACATTTTAAATGCATAACGCATTGCTGAACTGTAATATGCCAGAGACTTGAGGGCTGAATAAAATATTTTCTGAAAACAGGGCAGACGTGCACAGCACAGACAAGGCAGGATAACAAGGGGCTGTTTGGATAATCAAGATTTTACTGTTAAGCTCAGTTTTAGCTGCACCTCTAATATGTGTTAACTAGACATATACAAACAAAACGGATGATTGTAGGTCGAGAAATCCTAGAATAGGATAACAGATATGCAAGGACAGGCATGCTAGTCGTTTTGTGTTTCGGAGGCCTAATAGGTTGAGTCTCTCACCAAGTAAGAGCCCATTGTTAAAATATATTTTAGTAAACACTTGTGATACAGGTCACTAGGAAATTCTGTTTCACACAGGAGCAGTAGGTCTAGCATTAACAATGGGATGCAAGTCGGTTGATTGGTTCGGTTTTATTATTATTTTTTATCTAGTCTTTCACGCTCTCCACTTATTTGGTACAATAAATACTAAAGTGAAATCGCCTTGTTTAGTATGTATTCTATTATGATGCTGCGTAACTTGAGACATTTATATAAAGTGTTATTTGGTGCACATTATATAGTTAATGGTCATAGCAACTAAGACGCTAAGAGGATTAGAGTTAGGCGTAATTAGTACCATAAAAATTATACTGCATGAACAATATCACTTAATAATTAAATCTTTAAGTAGTGTTAGTAACAGCGACATCTACTGATGTTTATAGCATAACACCACATGTTCGATCAATACCATGGCAATGACACATCATTGCCTCTATTTTAGTACCTTGCATACGAATTAAGGACATTTCACCTTAGTACCTATAGTATTAAGCAGGCTTGAGAATGGGGTGAGTCATTCAGCAGTTTTTGGCGGACACTCGGTTTCCGGTAAGACCGAAATTAAACTTTAAAACCCGAAAAAAACTGTGACTGAATTTGTGTTGCCAAGGGAACGGGACACACCATTACAAACATGTCGTTAATTTTATTATAATTGTGACAAATAAGCTGAATACGGTGTTACAGCATCACTCATACTAATGAATACAATAAAGTATTAAAATACATTAGCTACGCTTTTTATTTGTTATTTTTCCTGGTAGTCCTAGCAGAAGTTGGCTGTAAGTGGCAAATCATGTCAGAGTAGAACTGCAGCTCAAAAAATAAAATCCAGTGCCACTTTGCTTATTTTTTCTTGCATTGGGCAGTTGGCCCTCTGTCAAACTGGGTCATGTTTGCAATAACCCTTCACTTGCTTTGGAATTTTGACCAGTTTACTGTATCACAGTGGTTGGAGATCTCGGCCAGTTTAGCATCATTTAATTAACTTGAATTAAATTACGTCTACACATAGTCACTTAGGGTAAATAAATCTGGGGTCTATGGATGCCAGTGGCAAGCTTGCTTATTCATCCCCTTTTACGATATGTGCATAGGAGGTATTTTATTGGGTTTATCCACAATGTATTTATAGGGTTAATAGGTAAAGCAAAGGTGAAACTAGTCACAAATGGTCAGCTTAACATTAATGTTTGAAAAGTCTAGGTGATATGTTTGCAATATTAAATGAATATCGAACTTTACCCTGGTTTCCATATGCCTAGTACTACCAGCACCTTTAATCAACAAACAGTATTAAGTGTGGTTGTCCCCACTGACACTGAGGGCCGTCAGAGTCAAGAGGTTAGTCTTGTCATAACATTTGATTTATGTTACTATATACAAATTAAGAGATGTTAATATTAATACTGTAGATGCAGCAAAGTGCAAGACCTCCTGAAAATGGAACAGGCTTAGTGCCCAGTATTAAAATGTTGGTTTGGGTTTGGAAAAATCATAATCATTGCATTCCTAATTCACAAACGTCTTTTCAGGAACGCATCTTTGCTTTAAACCAGGAGAGCTTGGCAAACTTGGAAAAATGGACACAGAAAACAGGGATCTCCCTTGTTCAAATAAATGGGCAGAGAAAATATGGAGACCCCCCACCAGGTAATGGTGCTTTATTTTGTATTCCTGCATTGACACATTTTTTTTTAAATACTGTCATCTGTTTTAATATAAGAAATTAGACCTATATCAACTAAAAAAATCATGATAGCAAATTCAATATATGTAATTAATTACACTATGTAACACAATTTGACTACAAAAGACTACAAAAGATTTAGAAGCGAGTAGTTTTTCGAGATTTACGATTAAATCTCGAAAAACTACTCACTTCTAAATCTTTTGTACTCATTTTTGTATTACTTTTTAGTATAAATACATATTAATTTGGATTCATTTGTTGTTTTTTTCTGACTTTATGTGAACGAAAAGACACACATTTGCCAGTTTTCCCATTGGAAATAGTGATATTTTGAAATATCACTGTCCTGGTCACAAAAGCAAAGTTTGTGGGGAGAATAATAGCCATTTTCTATACTTTTGAGGCATAAGCAATTAGGAAATAACACTTACTACCCAGGAACAAAAAAATTGTTACACGGTGCTATTAATGCAGTTATGCTTGATATAGATATTTGTACTTATTTTGTACTGAAGTATTGTAAAATTATTTGTGAATGGGAATCTGCTTGCGTCAGTGTGGATTTAGAGAAAACAGTAAAAGTGGTCGGTGCATAGTTGTTTTCTTTTTTGGGCATTTCACAATCAACATCATCAGCATAAACATGTTGTATACCATCTTGTTTGCCTATATGCAAAACAACTACTACATGCCAAGGATCCCAAAGTGGATAGAGAGTCCAGGGAAAACAGAGGTTTTTACTTTGCTTTGTCACCGCAGGTTGGACTGGATTCCCCCCTTCCTATGGCTGTGAGGTTTTCATCAATCAGATCCCCCGGGATGTCTACGAAGACAAGCTCATCCCTTTGTTCCAGCGGGCGGGCATGCTCTACGAGTTCAGGCTCATGATGAACTTCAGCGGGCAGAATCGCGGCTTTGCCTATGCCAAGTACGCTGACCCCAAAAGCGCTGAAGCAGCCATTCGAATGTTTAACCGCTACGAGCTGCAGAACGGATGCTACATCACGGTGCGTAAGAGTACAGAGAAACGGGTGCTGCTCCTCGATGAGCTGCCCAGGACTGTGCAGAAAGACATGCTCCTGCTGCTGCTCAGAAACTTCACAGAGGGAGTGGAGGACCTCAAAATAAAGCCCAGCCCCAAGGGGAGTGAGAAAGCTTCCGCTTGTGTGCAGTATGTGTCGCATCACGCTGCTTCAATGGCAAAGAAAGACATAGTGGAAGGTAACCATTCTTATGAGTTATGTGTTTGTATTCATGTTTTGTTGTCATAATATAACCAAGTAGATCCATGGCCCTAGTTTAATTATTTTAAATTTAAATCATACTTAAATCATGTGCTGCAATGTCATGCCTGTAGCCTGGTTACCTGGTGGATGCTAAGATATGGGTTGATCATATTGAGGTAGCACATTTAAGTGAGCATTAACACTCTTCATTGCCTGCGTCATCGGGCAGTGTGGAGGAATACCACCAATAGTCCTTTTGTAAGTAATATGTAATAAAACTAGATTTCTTGACTTCTCAAACTAAATCCAGATGTCTACAGACCAGGAACTGTTACGTTTTCAACGCAGAGTTCCAGCATTTAATCAAAATAAACATAATTACATGGGGGGGGGGGGCAACGACATTGGAATTAGTGGAGGCTGTCAATACTTGAGGATCTCACTGAATATTGGGGACCTCTGTACCCCAAATCCTTTGCCCTTTTTTAATATTTACCCCTGATCATCAGGAATCCTCATAATATTATATTGATGTTTGTTTCTTTTCCCTTTCATTAGAATGTAAGAAGTATGGCATGTCCGTCACAGTTCAATGGTTCAGTCAGATGGTCAAACCAAAAACCCAGAACAAAAAAAAGCTGGCGGTGGATACCGATCCAGGTTTTATGGAGAGAAATGCTGAAGCTGGCACCAGAAACAATGGTAAGAAACCAGAGACAAGTTCCTTCCTTCCCTTGCTGCCCCTGGAATTGGAAGTCCTGTTATCTCAAGGTTTTGTTTCACCCGTACTGACTGGGCCCTCTTCTTCCCCAGTTTATCAGAAACCAAGCTCCCAGGGTGGTGACCAGCAATACACCTTCAATATAAACCAACCCTCCAAAGAGGCGAGATTGGATGCGGTTAACTCTTTCAATCGGCTGTGTATTAGCTGCCACTTTGGCTGTCCGTGGTACGATATGCAGTTACTCCATACTGGGCCAGACGGCTACCAGTATTTTGGTGTCAAAGTTTTCGTTCCAGGTTTACCATTACCCTTTGAAGGAATTGTAAAAATCCTGGCGGGTTGCTTAGCAACAGTTCAGGAAGAGGTAAAGATGGCAGCGGCAAGCCAAATTCTCAAGGCCTTGTCAATGGGGTAGTTCCGTATATCCTTAAACGCAAACTGGTGGCTCATTTCTTGGGCCACCATTTTATGTTCAAGATTTCATTCAGAGGCTCACTGTTTTTTTTTTTTTTTTTTTTAATATATCATTTGTTTTAATTGATGTTTTAAATTAATATTTTGTTACTCTGCTGGTGTTGTATTTTTAGTTCATAGGTGTGTACCCAATTTGATGTGGTTGTTCATTTCAGAGTTTTTGCACTTACGATCACATACTATTTTAAGATTGATGTTTTTTTGTCACTTTCAATAATCACATTATAAGGCATTATGAATGTTTGCACTTTGTTCTTGACTCATGTTTTTTATCTTTTGCATGTTCAGTTTAAGTACATTTATCATAGTTTAATAAAAAAAAAAAATAAATATATAAAAAACCAGTGTGTCTGTTGCATGTGTACAATTACAGACTACCAGAATTTAAGGTTTTAACATTTTACAAGGCAGTTTCCTTTTAGGTATAGGCTTGCCAGACTTACTATCCACTACTGGGTATGTACATCCACAGGGTTATAGTGAAGGCATTCTTGCGTTGGTATGCCAGCCATGATGAAATTTGGTTTGGACATTATTTGTGAGAGAGTATCTACATTTGTGTGGAATGTTCTTGACCTTGCCAATAACCTTCACAAACATCTTCAAAGGACTCGTTACGTAATCTGCATTTCCTACTAATAGCTCACCTGTTATCATTTTATTGTATTTGTGTTTTAGAACACTGCTTCTGAAAGGCTGTTTTTTTTTTTTTTTTTTTTTTTTTTTCCCTGAAATGAGGCTTGCACGCTTTGGAGAGCAGCGCTCACTGATTGTGTATGCTTCTCCACCTCATGTCAGGAGCCTTGAAGACTCTGCAGAAGATGGAATCATGCAGAACACACACTGCAAGATATCAAACCGATTAGACATGTAGCATCAGGAAAACGTTTTATGAAAAACATGCAGCTAAAAGTAAGCATACAGCAAGAGACAGGAAGTGCAGACAATACAAATACAAAACAAGATATTTAACACGGCTGCATTGTATCATCATGTCTTTCTACAGCTGTGTGAATTGCCAGCTCATGTTGTTTCACTTATATAGGAAGACAGTAGCAGTTTAAATTATTGCTAACATTTGTAAGGACCCTTTTTGAAATGATTTGTTTGACTTTCATTAACCCAATCCGGATTTAAAACCTTGACAGTGGCACACCTTGTAATAATGTGGATACCCAATACAGTCGGATCTGCTTCTAACAACCACTCAATAGGGACACCTGTTATGTAATGAGCTGCTTTGTATTTCAGCATGCGGTGGGCCGTGCAGAATAAACAGGCCTTCGCTATACCATACTGGGGACTTCTTATACAAGACACTAATTGTTATTTTATTTTTGAATTAACCAAGGATAAGGTCTCTTAAAACCCAAATGCAAACAAAAAATACTTACTGTAGTTATTCTGTGTTCTGCCTTCTTGTACAATTTTAAAATGAAATTTTTTTTTAGGGTTCTGTGGCAGCCAATATGCTGGTTTTTCAGATTTCTTTTTTAGCTCATCAAATTATTTTGTGTGTGACTTCCCCTGTCTGCAAGTTGAAAGACAGTGTTCTGTTATACCTGTATGCCAGGAGTGTCCAGTCAGTCCTGGAGGGCCATTCCACTCCAGGATGAACAGGTATAATGAGAGATCATTAACTACTTCAGGGTCTGACTGGAAATTTAATGAGTTCAATTAAACACATTTATAACAGAGTTGAACAAGACCAGGTCTGGAAAGGCCAACTTTGGCCACCCCAGCTGTATGCGTTCAGGAAAGAAAAAAGTTAATTACCCTCCTCCTAAAAAGCCCCCAAGCAGCCAGTTTATTTATAATTGCTGTAGTTCTGAATTAAATCAGCGGTTTGACACTGTTCTTTAGCACAGGGGTCTCCAACCCTGGTCCTGGAGAGCTACTGCTTCTTCTGGTTTTCATTTCAACCAAGCTCTGTTAGTTAATTGCACCAATTAATGGCTTAATTAGTTAAGACTAACAGGTGTTCCAGATCTTTAGCCATTGATAATGTAAAGACACCTAGAAGACCTGCGGCTCTCCAGGATTAGGGTTGGAGATCCCTGCTTCAGAGGATCATAAAAGTACTGTATTTGAAAAACTCAATACTTCTAGTCCAGGTTTTTGTTCCAACCATGTCCTAAATTATTAAAAAGTTGCCTTTCTACCCCTTATGCAATTAAGCATCATTTTCTGGAGACTGCTAATTGTATAGAAATGATATGTGCTGAACATGTCTTATGTGTAACACAACAAGCACAACAACTCACAAGCATTTACAATGGCAAGTGAAAGGATGGAATGCAGGAATTGGGCCTTTGACATTTGTTTCAAGTCAGGGAAGAGCAAAACCTTGTTTGACACAACTTAAATATTGCAAGCGCAGTGATCGTATTTTTAAATAAGTTCTGCGACATTGCTGAAGGTAAAAGCAGTTGGACACGGCAGATAGAGGAGGGGAAGATCACATGGTCTATGACTGGATGGTTCTCTTCTTGACTTCTTCCACCAGAGTAACTCGAGACACATCAACCTGTCAATGTAAAAAAGGGGGAGTCGTAAATGCATCCATGCACATCAGTAAGTACTCAGGTAGAAAAGGGAACCTGCAGATATGTTACTTTAAAGAAAACTGGGAAAAATGACAAATGACTTAAACTCGATTTTCAAAAAGTTATACAGCCTATTACATTATGAGCTTACAGGTGTAAACCACCTATTAGGTACTACACAAAGCGCGCACACACCTCTTCTCTGGTGGCTACGTTTCTGAGCTTGACAACCCCCTCCTTCAGTTCCTGCTCTCCAATAATAGCGACAAGTGGGATTCCTGTCTCTTCACAGTGTTGCAACTGGCTCAGAAGCTTTGGGTTCTTCTTATACAGGACCTCTGCCTAAAGTTAAAATCCAGGATAAAGTATATAGAAGCAAAATTAATAATCCAGGTAAGACTTCATACCAGTTCACTTGTCAATTGCTTGATGTTCAGCAGAAGTAATCACAGCTGTTATTAAATACCCTGTTAGTAGTAGTCCTTTTGCATTTAGAATGATCATTTGTGGGTACTGTCAATAATCTTTGGACTGTTCTGCAGCACTGCCAGTGATCCTCATATCTATGCCTACCATCAGTGAAGGAGTGCACAGGGGGCCGTGCCTAGGAGTATTACTAAGCTGTAGGTTGGGCTTGATGGATGCAGCCCAGAGCTTGGGCACAAAAAGAGCACAGTTAATGTGAATAATGTGAAATTACAGCAGAGACACAAGAATACTGTTCGAACATTAGCATTACATTGCATCAACAGTGAAATGGCAGGAACTTTTACAGAAAAAAAAAAAAGAAGTGCTATAAAAAGGTACAGATCAACAGTTAAAGTTGATCTTCCAGAGACTTCTGGAACCAAGCAAGCCACCTAAATCATTGCTCACGGTCAGTGTTTTTACTCACTTTTATCCCAGCATCCCACAGCTCAGATGTGAGTTTTAACCGCTCTTCCAGCAGGTTCTTCTGTGCAGAGGCCACCAGGACCTGAGTTTCTGTGGTTCGGACCTTCTCTTCAGAGGCCTGACATTAAAAACCCCAAGAATAAAACAGACTTCAGAGAGCACTTTAAATCCCAACAGACTTCAAAGAGCACATTAAATCCCAACAGACACATACATTAGTAGCACCAGCTTGCAGAAACTGGGCATTAGAATACGATAGTGGGACATTGAATACAGACAGCATGCAGACAAAGACAGCGTTACCTCTGCCTTCTGTTCCAGGATTGAGAAGACCCTCTCGATCCCAACGCTGACTCCCACACAGGGCACCTTCCTGCCTTTGGGGTCAAACATTCCGACCAGCCCGTCATAGCGGCCTCCTCCGGCCACACTGCCCACACTGACCAGCTCCTCCGAGGGGTGGTCATTCTGTGGCTGAGTCAGGACCGCCTCGTAGATCACCCCAGTGTAGTAATCAAGGCCACGGGCCAGGCTCAGGTCGAAGATCACCTAAAACAAACAAATGAAGAAACACAAAACTGTTGAATACATCTTGAGATTCATAATGTACGAAGACATCCGTCACCAAGAACGTTTTATTACAATACAGACACACTCGGGCTAGACTCGCTAGGGGAAATCGGGGAGTAAGGTCACATGACAAATTAAATAATCCTACCCTGGTTAGTTTCAATAATGAATCAATTGTGTTTGTTAGTAATATTATTTTGATTGTGTGTGTGCAAAAGCAAGTACAGCACAGCAAAGATCGCACACGCTTTGTTATTTGGACTCATGTGCAGATCAGATGGAATATAATGGGTTTTCTAACAAAGTAGTCAGCATGTAACCAAATTTGTTTTACTGGATTTTAGTTCAGGGCTAGTTGAGAAGTGTATGAAAACAGCAATACAGGAAGATTAAAAAGACTTGACCACTTCAGACAGGCCAGACCTGGTCCGACATAGGACCGCAAAGGGTTAATAGTGAACAACCTTACCTTATCAGTGACTTTGAAGAGCTCCAGGTATTTGAAGAGATGCTTCATGTCAGTGAGCCCATCAAGTGCGTGTTTGTTTTGGGACAGCTGTGGGTCTTGAAGGAGCGTTTCTGCCAGATCAAAACCACCTGCATATAAATGTTAACGTCATGTCAAGTGTTGCCCTCCAATGGTTCAGAATCTCTACAGCAGAAGGGTTTAGTGCTGCCATACCGTGCATTCTGACGTATTCCCCGATCCTGTCTGCAGCCTCAGGAGCCAAGCCCTTCTCTCCAACCATCTCATTCTTCACCTCCTCCCAAGAGGCCTGCAACCAGAGAGAAATGCATGAGCGCGTCACTCGATTAACCGCACTGGGACTGCAGGAGCATGTTAGTGCATCTCACGCAACAAACTTTACTGGCAAACCATTTTAAACAATTACCTTATCTAGTTTGTCTACTGTTGAGCAAATGGCCCGGAACTTGTCATCTGGGACACCACACACTGCAAACATGCCATCCAAAATCCGCCGGTCATTAACCTTTGGGGGGAAAAAAAAACAAAAAAAAAACACTTGTACTATTTCTTGTTACATAGTATGGGATTTATTTTCATTTATAAATAAAGAAAAATACAAACCTAGTTATATTTTTAACATATGAAAACCTTACACTATGCCCCGGCTTCCTTACACTAGCTTAATCCTTATCCACATGCCAACTAGGCTTTGTACTGATCTTCTGTAGTTTTACCTTAATGCGGAAATCTCCAAGCTGCAGCTGAGTCAGTATTTCATGGACAACTTTTATGCACTCTGCATCAGGAATCATGGGATCATACTGGCCAGCAATATCGAAATCCTGGAACACAGGGGAAATCAGCAATCACGCTGCACATAAAAATCTTTAATACAGGGGCAGACATTTTTTACCAGAGCTTCAAAATTTATAAGGATCCATACCTGGCAACTTTTAAAATGATTCAGATTTAAAAAAAAAAAAAAGGATCTGCTACTGTAGGTCCACCTACATGTAAAAATTGAATATTTGACATACAACAGGTTGATGTGAATCTCTCAGATGTATGTACGGACGCCTCCACAATATCTCTGTAGAGGCATTGTTCTACCTAGCTCATTAACAGATGGGAAGACTTATACTTACACACTGATAGAACTCCCTGTAACGCCCTTTTGTCATGGCTGGGTTGTCCCTTCTGTACACCTTCGCAATGTGGTATCTCTTAATGTTGCTGATTTTATTCATAGCTAGGTATCGGGCAAATGGAACCTGGCAGGAATGGGTTAAGGGTGACAAGGGGCTTCAGCTGGGCAAGAATGACCTACTGTGAAGGTCATGAAACCACTTCATTATAATACACAACTTCACTTTACCCAACTAAAGACTGCTTCCCTACAGTATACTTGTATACTTCTTTTACTTCCTCTCTGACAGTCTGAAACATGCCAGTTCGGAATTACTCAACATCCAATACCTGGAAAAGCATTTGCCAAAATACACATTCAAATGAGTTGGTTTCTTTCTATAAAATGACATAACCTTTTGTTTTTTCCACACAGACTTTTGTCTACTGCCTACAATTCAGGATTGCTACGGACTCATCTTCCCTGCCGGTGTGAGTGGCAGCGTGTGCAGCAATCGGGAAAGGACATGGGCTGTTCTGCAGTGTTTCTGTGTTGGTATGTGTTGTGTTATTTTATTAGTTCGTTAGTTGTGTATTTTAAATGTTTATAATTCTTAATTTGCTTGTATAGGTCTGCTATGTCTTTTCATCTGCCATTTCTCACTGTACCCTTATTTTTCTTTCTCTTTGTTATACAGTCGAGGTGGCCATCATAGTAACAGTGTGTGCATGTGAATGTTAGTTTAAATTATCGTATGTTTTTATTTTAATATAACTGGGAGAAGACTTATTTGATCTAAATATATATTTTTTGTATAGTATATAGTCATTATAGAATTATCAGTGTAAATGTTTCTGATCCCAGACTGAAGAATGTATGATGTGATTGCCTTTTAGAGTGATGTTACTTTTTAGGGATGTGAAATTACTGCTGTCTGTTTCTGGTCATCTTGCCAGGACACTCTTGTAAAAGAGGCCTTGCTCTCAATGGATTTTTTTCCTGGTTAAAGAATGAATAAATAAATACAGATCTTAGTTAAAAAAAACTCACCTTAGAAGAACAGTTGTGCACTTATCCATGAGTTGACCCTATACAGTGAATATGAACTCTCTGAATCCTGCTTATTAAAAGGATACGGTTAAATCATAGCGCAAAGACAGCAGCTCTCCTCCCTGGTCCTTCAGATCATAAATCAGTTTGGAGTCTTCACCATATTTTCCTGTTAGGGTTTCCTAGTAAAATCAAACAGACAATATTGCATTAACATTGGTATAACACAAACAATACTGCGTTAACATCTTTATAACAAACAATACTGCATTAACAGGGGTATAACTGTCATGCATTTCATTTTCTATGAGCAGTTTTGAAAGAATTACATGTTAGCAGCCTTTTCTTTATAAAGTCTGATACAATACTACATTGAAAGAAAGCTCTCGGCTTGCATGCTATGGCAGTTTCACCTTGGCAGTGCCCTGCATAACATCAAAAACATATGTATTTTAAGATCCAATTGAACTAGTACTTCAGCTTGCATTGGGTAATTAATTCTAGCTTTAGGTTACTTTACTCACAGACCACAGGCTGTGATCCCTGGTCTAGCTGACATAAGCTTTACCTTTAACTCAAACACAGGGGTGTCAATGGTCTCAGCACCATGGCGTTTGAAGCAGCTGATGATGGTGTTAAACACGCTTTCTCGGATGGCCATTTGCTTTGGGTTATAGTCCCTGGTTCCCTGTAACACAAATAATAATTGTGATGAAAACAGCAACAGTATCACTTCCAGTATAAAGGGACTTTATAGCGTGTTAGGAGGGCAGTACCTTTGGGGTCTTGAGGACGAACGTTTGTTTGCCATCATCGGTTCCCAGCTGAGCTTTCAGTTCCAACAGCTTTGCCACTTCCGCTACAATCTGAAGCACAAACACAAACAGACCGGGCTCTTAGTCAGATGCTTAAAAACCAGACTTTGCTGCTGGTTTTCGTTCCAACTGAGCTCTCAATTACTTAACTATACCCTTAAACTAATAATTTGCTTAATTAGACCTTTTTACTTGTTTTCAGCTCTTGAACAGTTTGCATATTTCAAGTTAGCTATAACATTTGATAAGTAACTTGAACTGCAACTGTTTAAGAGCTGGAAACAAGTAAAAAGGTCTAACTAAGCAAATGGTCAGTTCAATTAAGGGTTTAGTGAAGTAACTGAGAGCTCAGTTAGAATGAAAACCAGCAGCCACAGGGGTCCCCAGGACCGAGTTTGAGAAGCCCTGGTTTATAGTCATATCCCCCATTTAAAAGACAGACTAAAATCAGCCTCTGGGCTACTCAATACAATGGTATGTTTGTGACACTTACAAATCATCAATTAAAGACTAATGGCATGCCCAAGATGTTTGTGGTGATGGGTTCCTAAAATGTGTGCAACCAACAAAGTCTTCAGCTTGCCAGTATTTGCCAGACATTGAGAACGTGGCCTATTAACAAAGGTAATATTTCCAGGTATACTAGTACCAATATTTAATTGCATTTTGAATGTAGCATATGGATATAATAAAAAGGGTGTATTTTTAAATAGTCCAAACATACTGAAAAAGCAATAGAAATAATACTAAAACCTGGTCCCTCTCATGTAAGGATTTGTATATACCTGTGTGTTTGTGTAACAGGACACAGCCCACAGAGCATTGTTACAGAGTCCAATCCGAGGGCCGAGAAAACCAGTCCACAGTTTCCCAGAAACCAGCCCAATTGTGTTCATGTTGTCAGCAAAGGTAGCAGTTTAGTGTCAAAATGACGCAATTCAGCAAGGCAAGTTTCAAATCATAAAAAGTTATTGAGTTGATATCCACAAGGTAGATGATGGTGTCCCAGCGGATTGCGCCCCAAGGTTGAAGGTGGAGAAGGTTGTTGGTCACACCAGATGGCAGGATGAACCGTGCAGGAAGACAGGAAAACACTGGTCAGCAACGTTAGCACTAGTGCAGAGGCCGCAGAATCAGCATGGAGGCAGAACATGGAGGGGAGCAATAATCAAAATCAACTAACTTGAGTGAGAACACAGGTTTCAATTAACAACATACTGTAGAAGGGAGACATTAATTGTATGTTTTATATCAAGTTAAATGGGAAAGCAAACAATAAGGGTAGGGTGACCATATATATGTCTTCTGGTTCACCAGTACAGAACTGGAGATTCAGATATGGAAGGCTACACATACCAAGATATTAATTATTATATTATACATATATATATATATATATATATTATATATATATATATATATATATATAACTATAATGTGTGTGTGTGTGTGTGTGTGTGTGTGTGTGTGTGTGTTTGTGTGTATGTGTATATACCTGGAGCCATATGGTCATCCGAAGATGTTACTAGGGAAATATTAGTAAAGCTTTAGCACATCTGTAACTGCACAGTGTGACGATGCATTCAATGCCATATTTATCCTTTAAAAATAAACGACTAACATACATGTAATATAATATGAACTGGTTAAACTATGCAACAATCGTGTTATATACTATACAATTTGATGCATTTTATTCTACTACAAACACGCAAATACAGCAGCATAAATGAAAGTGAAAGTGACAGGTCAAACGAATTTAGGGGACAAGGAGGGAGCTACAGAAGAGCTGAATGAATAAGTCTAGTCAATAAACCAGAAGGCATATTTTAACAGACATTGGGCTAACGACTGCTTATATAAAACACATATACTTGCGGATTTTTTTTTTTTTTTTTTGAGTAACTTTTATTCAGAAATATATAATGCAATTTACGATGATTATCTTGCATCAGAATTGCATCAGCTGGGCGTGCAGAAACGAAATTGAAATTATACGAGTTACTCCAATCTCTTGTGCCCATGGTCTCAATGATTGTGCCCTGAACTTTATATATATATATATTATGTATATATATAATATATATATATATATATATATATATATATATATATATATATATATATATATATATGTTTTAATATTGCCTTTTGTAAATAAATATTTGGTTGTTTATTGTAACTTAAAATTTGAGCCGCACGTTTCGCCAGTCAGGGGCTTCATTATAAAGCTGACAATAACTCGACAGCAACCAACATGCAGCTCTGTTTTTGCCTCTATGTTCCATGCCTAGTGTCCCTGATTAAAATATTTTTTTTATTATTATTTTGCTGGTACTGACCTGGTCCTTGCTAGCTTTTGCTTCTTTAAGTTTCCTGACAACTTCGCCTTGCGCTTTGATCGACTCTTGCAGCTGAGCTTTGTCCGCCATGGTGCTTCTTATACCGGTAAACCTGCTTGATTCCTTCCACACAGACGCGCTGCAAACCTCCTAACACGTTTGAAAGTTTACAGCGCCATCTATCGGAAGTCATGCATATTTAGAAATATCTTTTTTCTTATTGAGTTCTGCAATTTAGATTTACGGCATACATACATACATACATACATACATACATACATTTAGAACTTTATCCATTATCAGTGTTTTCTTCTGCTTCTTATACTACAATATAATTATGCACTGTAATATAATTATATACTGTAATGTATATTACTGTATTAAATAAGTTGATATAAACTATATTAATATTCTAATGCTATGTTTACAGATTTAAGGGATTTTTCTCTCGGTCACACTCATCTAATGATAAGAGATTCCTTGTTATGCAAACAAAATTATATTCCCAGTTATCTTGCAGGACTGTTTTTCTGAATTGGTGCTCACTGAGGTCTGTTTTCCCATTACACACATCATTAACCTTATGATGTAATATTTGGAATCTTTGAGGAACAAGAGAATGAAATGACATCACAACAAAATAGAATCCAGCAACTGTTTCAACAGCCCTAAAGCTAACTAATGTGTGTCCTGTAGATGTGCGATTAGCATGTTTTATCAGTTTTAGAAGTATCAGTGGTTAATTATTATTTTGATAACCTTATGGCCTTTGATAATGTAATGATGCTGAAAAAAAACATTATATACTATATATATATATATATATAATATATATATATATATCTATATATATATATATATAATATATATAGATATATGCTTTAATCCAAAATATTAGTTTTTCAATTGTTTGATGTTTTCACATGTAATATGACTGTATTATAATAATTGTCAGTTAGAGACCTTTGGAATCAAAGTAATGTTATTACAATATATGACAAAATATTAAAAAACAAATACAAAAATTTATTTGATAGATGCTACACGTATGTAGTTAAAATCTTCTTTGTAACAAAAGATTGTTTTGTGTACCGTGTTTTTCACTACCTCTTATAACAAAACACATGGCAACAAAAAGTGATGGATTACCATCAGGGCCAATTCAAAAGACTGCACCATTTTCCTTAGTCTGTCCACAAGGTGGTGCTTTACAACCTAGCACTACTGAATGTATTTTATCTTGGTTTTTTGTTGTTTTTTTAGGGAAGACTTAAACGTGGATTCAGTAGAGAACCACGATATTCTTAGGAAAAGGGGAAAGGTAGGCAGTGGCACGGATTGCATAAAGGCATTTACACAAAGGTTTTGTCAACAAGACAGTCAACTGTATGTTTAGATTTGTGTATCCACCACTGTATAATGTGTACACATTCTGCTAGTATAGGAAGCATACCTGAAATATGTATAGCACTGTAGAATTCTTTCAGTTCTATATTATATGAAAAACATAATATGCATATTTCCACAAATATAGTCTTGTGCTTGAAACATGTAACATAATTAACCCTGTTTCACAGTGCTTTATTGAGTTAGCTTTGTGAACTGGGCCCAGTATCTTTTGTCCTTGTGTAAGCTTTGTCTGTCAAACCTTTATTCCAGCAACATAAATCACAGCATTTATGCATTTGTTTCCCCTTTTCAGCGTTTGTGTCACAAACTGCCTGTTGTGAGTTACAGGCTGTTTAAAAGGACCTTACATCTTTGCTCAGAGTTCCTATCAGTTGATAATCTTTCTTACGCTGAAGTGACCTTTCTTCAAATAAATGGGCCAGATTCACTTCTAGAACTGAGCGGGCTGCTAACTGTCTTATTTCTGCCTTGTTCACAAACCAATTTTTTTTTATGAAAGATTTATTTTGTGCAGTAGAATTATTCCATAACTTAAAAAAAAAAAAAAAAAAAAAAAAAAAAATCTGTTTTAGAATAGTCAAGTTGACAGATGTTTTGAATAATGACTTTGGCAGTTTCCAAAACATTTCCAAAAGTTTCCTTAACATTTTCCATTGCAGCACACTTCTACCTAAAAATAGTTTCTTTATTTTTATAACAGCTCTACTTTGACAATTCTTGGATCTTTGTATGAAGGTTGGTGGTGAGGATTGGTGCTGATTTGGTAACCCCAGTCTGGAGCCAAACAACGTTTCCTTCAACCAGTGTATTCCACGTTGAAGGCCTGCCACCTAGACACTGAACAGACTCAAAGCTGGTTCAAAGAAACTGACAATTTAGTATAATTTGACTGTGCTTTACAGGACTTTTACCATGGTATATACTACAGTAACCTTTTCTAAAGAACAGTAAGCTGGTCAGGAGTAGATTGTGCTCTGACTCTCTTTTGTATGTTTGAGGAGATAAAGGCCTTCTCGCGCTTTCTGAGAGATTACGGCACAATAGAAGCTGCTACAGTCGGGCTGTGCAATTATCTGAAGTGGTGGCAGGAATAACAAGTCGACGCCCTCACCGCGGACAGCCCAGAGGTCATCTCCGAGCTGGAAATGGGCAAAGCTATGCTGCTGGAACACAGTAACAACCTAGAAATCAGCTCTCATTTAAACAGTTAATATGTTTACATATGCCCTACTGATCAATCACATATTTTTCATTTTTCATCCACAGACCTATAATTCTGGTAACAGCCAGGCTTTATAAAGCCAGTGATCAGAACTCTGATTAGATGACAAGATATATAGTTTTCTTGCTGGTAAGGTCTCTTTATATTATTTTTAATAAAACTCAATATTAGAACCCTGCATTTAATATCGGGCTGGCCTGCATTTTGCTGTAATGATGGCCTGGAGTAAGGCTTACTCCACAGCTGTCCAATATTCTTAGCTAAGAGAGCCATACCAATATCTAGAGAATTCCTAATGAGCCATAAAAATAAAACAAAGAGTGACAAATAAAAAAGGGTTGGTTTAACTGGACTACACGCCACTTCAGTAGGTTTCATGTTTATACAGATCGTATTTCATTTTGACTTGATTAATCCAAAAAAAAACATTTGGTAATCGTTCTAAATCAAAAGAGATGAATCGTAGCCCTGGCGTGGACTTGGAAGCCGAATTATGGGTATGAATACCATGCAACCTTTTACAATCAAGACTGTCGAGGTTGAGGAGGAAACCTGACAATGTGGAGAAGCAATTAAACTCCAGTTCTGGCAGGAGTTGTTCACATGTATGTTTACCTTATAGAGCTGGCAGGCAAGCAATGCAACGAGAACATATGTGATACCGTTTGCATCATCTTCAATATGAAGGACTTCTCCATTAACTGCTTGGCTACTAGTTCATAAAGAACTTGATCTAGCTGCTCTCCAATCACTAACCGGAGAGGCTGGTAGAGTGGCTGTTTATAAATCCATTAATTTTTTTCAGCAGTTGCTGGAAAGCCATACAAACTGGTCAGGACAAGGGGAGGAGGCAGCAATGGAAAAGATAGCTTTGAATTGAATGACAGTTGTGCTGGTAGTTTAGTTTCAGGGGATAAACCATAACCAAAACCATAAACCATATAGTAGTGTCCAACAAATACAATTATGCGAACTTTCTAATTTTTGCAATGCGGGGCAAGAAACAGTGTTTAATATTGACTGACAGGCTGGATCTGGTCATCCAAATTGTCACTCTCAAGTGTATTGTAAGAAAGCTCCCATTTCCTTGTGTACTTTAAGGGGTTAACTGTAAGCATGAGCATGTATTACTGTTGTTTTTACATGTAAACTTCTTTGCAGGCTGGATGACAAATAGTGATGAAAGTGTCTTTTGTATGGTCTGAAGAACAACTCGGGCAGTACATCCCACCCGAGGCACTTCCACATACACTTTCCCTGACTGTACGGGCCATGATTAAACAAGGCATAAACATATCACTCTATTATAAAATACTTCTGTTAGTAAAATTATGGGTCTAATGCTGCCACCTGCATTTCCATCTTCTTTCAATACAACTCTGAAAAGGACGAGATCTACTTGTAGCAGATAATGGATTTAATCTAGAATACTGGTTTTCAAACTGTGATGGCAGCTTGAGGGTGCAAACCTGACTTCAAAATATCAACATATTTGAAAACCACTCAGTCCCATCTATTGAGGTTTGAGTTTTCTGCTGCTATCCCTGTAGTCATGACAATCAAAATAGGTCTAATTTCATAAGCTTTGTATTTTAATAACATGTAGTACCACTGCAGCATGTACTAATGAAAATGTGTTGCATCTTCTGTAATACTAGTTATTAAGTGTGTAACAGTACATGGCAGACTTTAAAGGGTATCTTGAGCACTTATCTGGCAACACATTCAACAGCCTATTAAATTTTAAGTAGCGGGGTTCTGAACAGTATAGCTTTATACATCCCCATGTGTTGCTACAACAGTTTACATTATGTACCTGTAATTGTTCTTTCGTTGCTGACATCCTGATCATTTTAGTGTTTCAAATATTTTCGAAATGGCTGCTCTAGTGCACTGGGGTTTGAGATCTGTCCTCTAAATCACTGCAGGAAGAGCAATATGTTTTTTTTTTTTTTTTTTTTTATAAACATAGCAAGGTCTCAGGATTTTCACTTGCCATCAGTACACTGGAGCTGATATTTTGAAAAGAGCTTTGAAACAGACTTTAAAAGGTGTAAGTGTAAAAAGTTGTCATGATGTTGATGAAAATAAATTACAGCAATGTTATTTAAACAGTTGTAGCTACATTTTTCAGAACCCAGCTCCTTTGTCAACTTGTACACCTCATCAAGTTCCTTACAATTGTTGCAAAATGTAAGGTATTCTTTTGACATTAGAATAAACACACAAGCGTATCTTAAAAACAAACCTTTATTAGGAAACAGTATGAAATATTACATTAAGTTCCCAGTGAAACTTCAAAACAAGCAGATGAGACATGGTCTATACCATATATAAAATACTCAAGAAGGTACTGCTCCATCATCTTACATGATTAACTTCCATACTTCAAACAGACAGGACATGCACTTTGATACCACAAGTCCAGTTTGCCCTGAAGTGATTAGGGCAACATGAAGGACTAAAAGATGCAGAAGAGTGTTTTTAGAAAGTTGCTGGTGAGTTTCCAGCTGTTTCACCCTTGGGAGTCGATAATAAAGCACTCTATATTTTTAAGCCATCCAACAACTCACTGAAATGCCATTTGGTCCAATTCGAAGATATTAGATTGGAAGCATTTCCTCCCAATATGAAAATATCACTTACACAGCTATACTTAAGTTTTTAAATTCAAATAATAATAATAATAATAATAATAATAATAATAATATAATAATAATAATAATAATAATAATAATATAATAATAATAATAATACACAGTACATGTACATGTCATGTCAAATCTGTAACTCTGCAGTTGACAATTGCTTTTCTTTGACCCTAATCAAATTGACCTGTATCTGACACAAAAATCATAATCATAAAAAAGTTTGATCAACTCATTTAAATGCATTATGAAACCCTTATTAAAAAGGAATCTTACTTCAGAACTCTGGTCCATCTGTAGGAATGTAAAACACACCCAGTTACATACATACATACATACATAATAATTCTAGTCTATATTCCGGTACTAAAAATAGGTCACCAATCCTATTGGATGCAGAACAATTAGCTTTGCTTATTTGTTTAATATAGAAGTAGAAACAAACAGTAACTATACAATTAAATAAAATCTTGAATGCATCTTTAAACAAAATGATATGTTAATGCAGGGTTTATGTTTTAGTAATGCTTCCCAAGTTCTGCCTCACATAAACACTATCTTCTGAAGCCATGATTGTTTTTACATAACTGTGACTATCAACATAGGCAAGGAGGAGAACAGTGGTTATTGCTTTTTTTTTTTTTTTTTTTTTAACTTTTTAACTTCATTCCTTGTTTCATATTATGATCTTGCAAAATGCACCAATTCTCCCATTAAAAGCTTCAAATCAGTTTTGACTGCAATTACACCGTTATTAAAAGAAAGAACACGTACCAAGTGTTACCTTTGAATTTTTTTTTTTAAATGTTAAGCCATCTCAGTACCGGTATTTCTGCTTGCTGTTTTGTTTTGTATACAACACAACACACAAAAGAAGTCTGCCACTACTAGGCTTCTATAAAATTTTGTTTGGTAAATATTTGAAGCTGTACTTCAATATAAAGCACACCTGTAACCTGTGTAACCTTAACCTCTTTTTGGAATCCTGAAAAAGTCTGCAAGGCGCTTGCAGCCTTTGAAATATCAACCTTTGCTAGAAATACACACACATTAAAAATGGGCAGAGCCGCTTCACTGCTATCAATACTGAATGCTTGTGTTTATGATGTGTACCCGCACACCTGGATACGTTCAGCTTGTTCGATGTGGAACAGGAACAGGTTTTAGCCTTTTTGCAAAATCACTTTCTTTGAGTTTTAAAAAGAAAACCTCTCGTTTCAGAATCAAAATCCTCAGTTTCAAGTCATTTTCAATTTTTCTTGAATGGCCTTGGGGCTCTTCCATATACTACAGTTTGCATATGTAATAAAGCTATATTATTATTATGGGTCAAATATATCAAACTTCTCACTAGATAGTACAGAGCATTGTAAAAAATTGAGGCTACATTTATTGTGTTTTGCCAGTATTGCAAGTACAGTTTGTCATTTATCTAATACTAGAATACAGCTGTACTTGCAGGGCGCCACCATGTTTCACCATGTGGAACCGCTTATCAAGCAGACCGGGCTGTTCCACCGAACAAGCGGAACACGTTCCACAGCGGGAAAGTGGAGCGGTTTCTCCAAATCAGACTGTCCAGTTCTGTCTCACAAAATTGCACCTTTTCTAAAATCTTATCTCCAGCAAAGTGTGCCCAAAAGAAGCATTTTTAAATGTCATGAGTACATAAAGTAAAAAAAAAAAAAAAAACCTGCAATACTGTATTTAAACCTCACCGCCCTACACACACAATTTTTTTTTTTAAAAAGTTAAAAACTATAGTAGTTTAAGATTTGCTTTTCTTAGTAGGAGGGGCTTGGAGATCTACTTTTGCGATGTCATTGTTGACAGTGAACGGAATCTTCTGACTAATTCGCTTGCCAATCGTCTCCACCTATAAAAAACGAGAGAAACAAAATAAATTCTGTGCTATAACACCTTGATTTGCTCAGTACAAGCTACAAATTAAAATTTGTCAAATATATATATATATAAATAAATCACTTAGGACATGTACACACAACCACCACACACAACCTATATAAAGTGGGATAAAGTTTAGAATGCCATCTACAAATCAAGGACAACCTTGGTGTTTGTACAGGAGGCAGCCAAACTTAAAAATTAGCTGTAAAAGTACCGTCTTCCAAAATAAATGCGACATTATTGGGCTAATCAAGAAACATGTGGTTTGGATCTTCTCTGTATCCATTTTAGGCAGACAAAGCCCAGAGGGATGCATTGTGCAGGTTTCAATGGTAACTGCTCGGACCCAGAGGTGTACAAAGTTAAAACCTCAGCAGTTTGCTCATACCCCAACCTTTTCACAAAGGAACAAAAAACACCCTTTTTAAATGCAAAACTGTTCTCTTTTAAGAGACATCCCTACACTACACTAAAGTTTATGTAAGATAGTATTTTCTTCAATACTGAAGGAGTTACAAATAGTTAACTGCACAGTTACAACCATGTCCTGCACTTTTAATGAGAGTTTTAGCTCACACTCACCTGGAAGCCCATATTCTGCAGCTTATCGTAAAGGCTGTCCAGGATTCTCCTACCATCAAAGATGAATGCTGGCTTCAACATGGCCTTGCAGATCCTTTCATAGTCCAGCTCCTACAGGGAGCAAAAACAGCAAAAAATAATGATGCAAGATGAGCAGAGAAGTATTTGTAAAGAATAAAGAATCTTCAAAGTTCTTTTTTAAAAAACTGCAGCTATGACTGGTGCGTCTTACCTTGAACATGTCCCACTCTGTGCAAATTACAATGGCATGAGCATTTTCACATGCCTCATAGGGATCTGTGGAAATGGTAACCAGGCGGGACACTACAAACAAAAAATAAATACGTCTTTATTCATAATTATCACAATGACAGCTGGACAACCAACTCCTACCCATTCGTTAATATAAATAATACTGTAAATAATTGAATAGGTCCGAAATCTAATCCAAGACTGGTTTGAGAAGCACAGGGGTGAAAAAAAACGTAGCCTGGAGGAGAAAATAAAAATGCACACCCAAAAATAAATCTGGGGCTGGCTTTACATATACAAGTTTGAGTACATCTGCTACTGCGTAAACATGCACCTCTGTCTGGGTCATCTTCAGAGATGGTGGGATGAGACAGATCCTGAATAATCTGCTCTTTCTTTACTTTCGGATCATAAACATGCAGGCGAGCCCCTTCGTCCATCAGGTACTTGCTGATGTATATACTGGAGGACTCTCTGGAAGACAAAGTGGAGTTACATGGTTATACAGTTTACAAAATGGCAACATAACTTAGATGTTCAAGTTTAGGAGACGTAAAAGGCAGGGAAGAAAAATACAAATGCTGTTGGTTTAACACACACACATATCTGGAGAATTATAGTCCTGGTCACTTGAACTGTTCTTAAGAATTCAGGGAGGCTTATGGCTTTATGGAGATCCCACATCATTTACAGTGTTCTGCATGCTTCTTTAGGGGCTCCTACAGACACACACAACTAAGTGGTTATTTAAGTGGCACTTTAGTAAATTTGGCTGCACATACTTCAGTCATCCTTTTATTTGTCCATTGTGTGTGCAATAGAAAGAGTTGCTGGCTGCAAAGCTTAATGAACTCAGTAGAGTAACGGGGTACCTTGTGTCACCGGTGTTCTTTTTGAAGGCAAACCCGAGCAGAGCAATCTTCTTGTCAGTCACAGTGTTGAAGAGGCACCCGATGATGCGAGAGGAGAAGCGTCGACGCTGATAATCGTTGATCTCGATCACCTACAGGAACATTGAGGAGAATGCTTAATCAGAGCGAAAACCAAAAGAAATGTGAAAGAAATAGGGCTGTGCTTTATTCATCTTCCTACACTGGAAGAAAAAGGCAAGGAGACTTACCTGCTGCCAGTACCTGGCTACTTCAGGGAGGTTGAGAGCTTCGCAGAGGTAAACCAGGTTGAGAACATCCTTCTGGAAACAGCTACCACCAAAACCTGATGGCAAACAAACAATGAAAGTTAGATTGATCATTCAAATTAATGGTAGAAATATAATGCATCAGAATACACCCATTTATATTTGGATTAGTTATTTCAGGAGGTTTATATCGGCTCTTATTAAGAAATAACGGATTATACTCAGTCTCATACGTAAATGTATGCAGTTAGTTACAGCCTTAAGCCAAAGTTTCCATATGAAAGAACAGCCAATGTTCTTTCATATGGAAAATGTCCCCCCCCCCCAAAAAAAAAAAAGTACTTACCAACACTGGCCTTGAGAAAGTTGCTCCCAATCCTCTTGTCTGTGCCGATGGCATGTGCCACCTCCTCCACATCGGCGCCCGTCACTTCACAGAGGGCACTAATGGAGTTGATACTGCTGATGCGCTGGGCCAGGAAAGCATTGGCAGCCTAGAGAGAATGGGAGAAAATTAAAACTTCACTAGAAGGAACACCTAACACTGGTTGCCAAAGATAGATTTCTATCCCTTAGTGATACAGCTTTTATCTTATCAAAACACTAATTCTATTCAGTGATATCCAAGCTTTAACAAAGCAGTCAATAATTCACTTGTACATTTAAATAGGAAATCTAAGAATGTTTAAGCATTTTGATGAGATCGGTTATCCGACGATTTCAAACATCTAAACGTGCAGAATTATTCAGGAGATGCATACCAGCTTGGAGAGCTCGGATGACCAGGTGTTGGTGGTGATGACTTTAGTCTTGGGTACCCAGTGTTCATAGATGGTGCGGAGAGCCTCAATCGCCCTTTGACCCTCTGGGGTCTCATCTCCACCAATAAGCACTCTGTCTGGGTTCTTCAGGTCAGAAATGGCTGTTCCTTCAGCCAAAAACTCTGGATTGGAGAGAACCTAGTCGAGAAACAAACAGGTATGTTAGTGACATACATACATACAAGCTAGTTTATATATCCCTTCATTTTGATACTATAACATATTACAATCTCAACTTTAATCTTCTTTTATTTCAAGATTCTGATATTAACTTGCACTAAAGAATGTACTAAACAAGCTGCCTCACAATTGGAGAAGTGGTTTTCAATAACAGGTAGATAAGCAAAGCTCTAAAGTGTGACACATGCACACTGGTGCTTCCACTGTATCCTTGTCACCAGTGGGGGCGTAATACACGTATCATTCTGATCTCAAGCTCTTTCTGAAGGCATACTCTCACCTGGAAGTTGAGGCTGGATCTGGTGTTGGCATTGAATATCCTCCGGATGCTCTCAGCCGCTCTGACGGGCACTGTGCTCTTCTCCACTACGATCTTAAACCCATTGGATACGTCTGCTATCCTACGGGCACACGCCTCAATGTACTTGAGGTCTGCAGCACGACCTTTACCAATCCCAAAAGTCTTGGTTGGTGTGTTTACCTGAAAAGGGTACTTATTATCACACAGTACCGACTATTGAGAAAAGGTTAAAGTAGTGCAAGCAGCATAACAATGTAGAAGAACCGAAGAGTGCTTACTGAAATAAACACTAGGTCTGCTTCTTTGATAGCATCGTCAACGTCAGTGGAGAAGAAGAGGTTAACGCCGCGGCAGGACTCCACCACTTCCTGAAGACCAGGCTGGAGAACAAAAAGGGAAACAAAATAACGAAACCAGTTGGAATACCAAGCATTCAAATGTAAAGCCCTATTAGTTAACATTTGACACACGTGCTTAGAATCCAAGTCTCCCACTGTGCTCAAAAAATATTAAGAAACATGAGTGTTCTAAGACTATACGTATGCCTATTGTATTTGTGTCTATGTAAGAAAAAAAAATATTGAATACTATAAAACAAGTTGAAAATAAAATAGAAAAAAAATAAGTTGCAATAAATAAACTGCAATATGGACAACGTAACCCTCCCATGACCTACCAACAACAATCCAATACAGAAAGTTAACCCTAATTCGAACTTCCCTGCCTGCCTCTCTATGTCATGTCAAGTCAATTACCTCAAAGATGGGAAGGCTATCCGAGTTCCAGGCTTTAATCCGATCCTCGTTTACATCCACGACTGTTACTGTGATTTCAGGGCACATTTGAGCAATGACACTGCAGGTCGGACCTCCAACGTAGCCAGCACCAATACAGCAGATTCTCTTAATCTGCACCATCTTCACAGTCTGAAGTGGGCAGAAACATGGCAGGGGAAACGGTTAATGGACATCATAAGTTAACATTGCAACTACAGCACCTGTAATTCCCAGATACTCCAGTTGATGTACTGCTGCTGTGCCAAACATTGTTATCTTAAGTATGCTTACACAAACAGCATCGCAAGTTAAGGATTAGCACCATTACAAGAACAGGTATTTCAACCATGCTGCGCAGGGTCTCTAAATATAATACCACACACATACTGCCTACCTGCTACAGAGCTGCCTAAAGTAAATAAACTGGTAGAAAAAAGGCTCCTGAATTATTAACTTAAGGTGGGATTTTTATGTGATGGGTTTGATTATTAATACCTGCAGAAGACATTACTGCAGTCAGCCTGCCTATAAATGGGAAACACTTAAATGCAGTCAGTTAGGGCGATGTAACAGTTCGGGGAATCACACACTGTGTTACTTGTGTTCTGTTTTACAACACCCAGGCCTAAAAACAAACAAGTCTTATTTGAGGCCCTAGGAAATACACTTTTCTTTGAAGATCAGGCAGAATCAGGTGACATTTAAGTGGTGATCTTTTAATTTAAGGTTGAGTAATGTGAAAACATACTATGTGCAATTCAGTATTTTTACTGTATGGTAAATATAATTTCCCACTCAAAGAGTGGTTTGGGCTAGACACTGCAGCATATGAGTTATACCTCCTGCAATATTAATAGGTTGTGCATTAAATAAAATATATATATATATTTTTTAAATTAAGCTAGAATACACTATCCTTGACTTTCTAACCTGACAAAGACCCACTGTTGCAGTGAGAAATTATTCCTGTCTCCTCTCTCTCTCTCTCTATGCCAGGCTTTGCTGCCACGCAGTCAACTCTTCACACAGAGCCCACTGTCTGATAAGCCAGCACAGAACCCCTCTTACACAGCAAGTCTCTGCAGTGCTGCAAGCCCATTCCATCCAAAGGTGCTGAAGAGCTGTCCAGGAGCAACAACTGCTTCTTTATCCTAGACTGGCCAGCAAAGCAGCCCTGAGAATAAACCGGTTTAAATAATATAAAGGGATCTACAGTACTTTACATAGCGTAGCTATGAAACATAATAACATGACGTCTGTCAATGTTAGGCCCAATAAGTGCTGTGCTTTTGTAGTGTCCCCTCCACTAAATAAAAGTCATACAAACTATCTGTAAATACTGTACTTTAGTGAATATCCTACGAAGTATAGTAACCTAACAAAACCTGCACTCTTTGAAGGGCTGTCTCTAGGTATATTTATGACAGTTTATTTAAAAAATGTCAAAACCACTCAGTAGCTGCTTTATAACCGATCATTGTTATTTTAAAGCAGAGTCAACCAGCTTTCCGCAACTGTAGGCTAACTATTAAACATAATCCCCACTGCAAAACAGGAGGCTGTTTCAAATTCAAAAGTGTGTACACTTAGGATTCTTGCTAGTGACTGGTGCTAGTGGCACGACTTACAGATTTAGTGCTTGGGAAGCAGTCCTGCCTTTTTTTTAAACCCCAAACCTGCAGAGGCTTTTATGTCAGGATAATTTGCCTATTTGAGTTGTGCTGCCTTATCTCAGATTACCTATAACAGCTCTAAAACAGTCAATTTACTAGGAATCATGTTCCAGGTCACAACACACCACAAAAGAAAAATCTAAAATACCAGTACTGTACTACAGTACTGACTCTTAATAAAGTGATTATAGATGCAGAATTAGTTTGAAAATTACGTCACCAAGTCCTAGGACCCACCCAGCAGTGATAAAAAGTGATGTACTTTGTCTATTCCATGCGCCATATATATGTTTATATGTTCACGAATGAACGAACAAATGAAAAATGCATAACTAGCCATACATAGTTCCACACGTTTGAGTTAAAGTCAAACGCCACTACCGAGAAAACAAGAGCGCATTTTACAGTGATCCTTAATGCTTTGCATTGGACATCTGAGGCGTGTTGTAAGCACTCGTTGTTGATATATATATATATATATATATATATATATATATATATATATATATATATATATATATATATATACATACAGGCACACACACACACACTGTATATAGTCCCTTTAACTAAATCAAATTCCAAACATAACGTTTCAACCTTAAAAACAGACAGCTTTAAGACCCCGCCTGATAACGTCTGCTAGTCACACGAGTACAGAAGCGAACCGCAATTGCAACCAATCAAAACTAACACATTTCGAGTGAGCAAGTTCTACTGCCAACTGGACAGGAGAAAACTGATACTGGTATTACAGACCGGGATTTACCACAGGAAATAGTTGTACATTAGCAGTACACTACAAATTATTATTATACAAAAATAAATACAAATCTCCATCTCATTTAATGAACTCAATAATCTAAGCAACAACTAACCAGAAAAAGACGACAATTCATTAGGAAGTACACAAAAGGGTCAAAACATATACAATAACAATTCTGCTAAAATCCTCAGCTAATTATACAACCCAGTTAAATCTTATAACGTACCTTTCAGTTTCTGTCAACTATTGAGAATCCCAAGTAAAAATAAGATGCTCTAATGGAAATGCCTCTATATGAATCTACTTAAACTAAAAGAAAAGAAAAAATAAATGAAACCCCCTACCTCAATTTCAACACGAAGGAATGTTTCCTAAAATGTCAAGAGCTGCTTCTTTTCAACTACTCCTACTGCAAGGGGGATGTCACATCCTGATGTCACTTCCTCATTTCGTGCGCTGCATCTCCTAATTTAGTGACTGTTCAGCCCAGATGTAAATATATGATAGGGGCTTTGGTAGATTTGTAGTGAAGATGCACATTATTTTTTATATAATGCTAAGAAATGTGTTATGATTCCAGTAAAACAATAGCATTTTCAGAAGATAGGCAGTAAGCGAAATATAGCATAGCTGAAGCTGAGGAAATTGTTGACTGTAACCTGTGGTGCAACAAACAGTTAGCAATATAAGGACTTTTAATGGACTTACTTTTATAGAACCAGCTCTTCAACCAACTGAGTCTCCCAAACCATTAGCACCTTTAGGTAAATAATAGTTGGTGCACTATTCGTCTCTGCAAGTGTGAAAGGTTTTGTAAATCTGGACTTACAACTGGTTGTAAATTCGTAAATAATACCCTTTCCAATATTGAGCGCTGCTTTCTCGATCGTTATTTGTTTCCTGTGACAAACTTTACTAGGAAGCATTAGGTGGAGAGTTAGAATAAAAGGAACTAGCGGTATGTCCACACTTTGAAACCGGGCTGAGAGGGGGTTAAGTTGCATGTGCAATGTGCTTCTGATTTCTGTCATTAGGGTTCTAGCCCCCACAGGTTTCCTGGGCTCATGATTTCAGGAACTAGGGATCACCAGGCTGGGACCAACAGCTCTGAATAATGAAACCAGAAAATGAGTTTGTTAAGAAAGTCAGACTTAGCAAACAATCCTTCATTTCTAAAATGAGGGAGAGAGCATTCACAGACTAAAATATGTGCTGTTCATTAAAAATGATGGCTTTTCTTTGAGAGTAAAAATGAGGGGGTGATGCCAGAGTTGTGTCTTGTGGCCAAACTGTTGATTGTAGAGTAGGCATACTGTGTGGAAACTAATTAATTAACAAAACGGCACTGATGGTCATTTTACATTTATTGTGGCTAATTTATTTACGAGTTACATTTCAGTTTATTATTATACCCAATAGCCTAGAGAACTAGTCTGACTCAAGGTAACAAGGTTTACTATTACTGTTGGTAAAATCCCAAAAGAAAATCCTATACCAATAGAAAACCAGGTTCATACTAAGCTCAAGCAAGACAAGCATGTTTAAATAAAGAACTGTGCAAGAAAAACTGATACAAATATAAGGAATGATTTCATGCAAGCCTTGGACCAAAATAAATGCCAGAGTTATTCTTGAATAATTCAACAGATGCATAGATCACACAAGGAATTTGTAAGATCCGACTTTAGAAAAAAAGAATTAAGTTATGTGCAATATATGAATGGAATTATTGTATAGTTCTTGGTTTATACTTGCATTTTATGATCCTAATATAATATTCTTTGCATTTTATTTGCTATGGGGTAACATAGAATTAATAATATTCTGACTACTAGCACATCATGTCTACTGCATGAAGGTGACTGACACTGCTTTCCACACACCGGGAAATGTATTTTAGTGCAGTATACCTTTATTTGACAGTGGATGGCAGCATGTATCTTTCTATGGAGACAACATTTTTGTTATCTTGTCTATTACACTACGACAATCAAACACTGTGTAAGAGTATACAGAATTGCAATAGTGTTCTGCCACCCATAGGATTAAATTGTTCCTGTGCTGAACAGCTAGCAGCCAGCCTGCTATACTGATTTGCAGCATGCAAGCGATTAACCAGGGAAGGAACTCTCTTGTTCTTAATCAAACTTTTCCAGGAATGCCCCTGCAGATCTGAGTGTTTTCTTCTGATTGAGCAGAGATAATGCATGTGTTTTTTTGTCTTCTTTTAATTGGACCTCAATACATTATTAATGTGATTTTATATTTAATTTTAAATGTTTATAAACATATTAATGGTATCCTTTTAGTAACTTTAAAGAAGTACCAAATGACAAAGTCTATGATAAAGATATTGCTGCTGGAAAAGTAAATATATTTTATGAAACATTTAAGAATATGAAACATGAATTACACAGATGATTTACACCTTGAAAATATATTAAAATAGTCGTCCGTCCGTGTCCCCCCCCCACCGTAAAACCCGTGATTTGGATATTATATAAACCATTGTACTACTATTCCCCTTAGCTGTTGTAAAGTAAATAACAAATACCGTGACTGTGTGTAGTTATTTCATGATAACACTGCACAAATGTCCAAAATACTTTGTCATGTCTATCACGACTATCATTGTTATTTCGCACTTTTAAGAAGGGGCCATGTAGATAGCACAGCCGCAAATAAAGTGCAATTCTGGGGTCATTTATTTTATTTATTTTTTATAGACAAAGTACATCACTTTTTATTACTGGTCTGAATCAGCTGGATGGGTCCTAGGACTTGGCTGACTTTACACAGTTGTCATGGAGAAAAATGCTTTTGTTTCAATTTAATGTGACAGTTTCAAAGTTGGAAGATTAAATAAACAATGCCATTGGAAAGTTCTAAATAGTATTCTCATGATCAAATTGGGTGTATTTAATATATACTAGTATGGTCTTAACTGAACCTTTAACAACCCATTAACATGGCCATTAGTCTGCCTATAATTATCAAGTACACTTTATTCACAGTACAGGAGTAACTCAAGAGCAATGCACAGTTTAATAAGAGCGATCAATGTTTGTATTCACATATCACACAAAAAACAGCAACATTGGTTTAGAAGCAACCTCCTGGAGTTTCTAAAGCATGAATGCAAGTTTCTTTGTAGCACGACTACATGTGTGAGTGAGGTATTAAAATGGTTTCAAATGCTATCCCAGTACATATGTGGATGTATTCCTCCTCTTCTTCTCCTTCTTCTTACTATTATATGTAGTTGTAGTAGTAGTCATATAAGTGTTAGTCTTAGTGCTATTAATATAGGATAACAGTAACCAAGTCCCTTAATAGCATACAAAGGGTTTATCTCCAGTCATCTTCTACAGCAATTGTCTTTGAAGATATAAGTATATATATTTTACCATTTATCTCTAAAGCCATTCCTAATTACTGTGACTGAGTGATGAGATAAAATACCTTCACTATTCTTCTCTCTGAGAACTTAACTGACAGACTGGTGATTGAAAGGTTTGTTTAGTCTTTTCTTGAAAGACGGTCGCTGTTACTATCCTGCTCTTCTTGTTCTACTTGTCCCAGAGAAACAGTCAGAGCCCTATTTTAGATTAGCCCTATGTCAGATTCAAAGAAGCAGAATGGCACAAAGCTATTTATTTCAATCATGTTTTTTTTCAGTCTGTTATTATGAATAAATAAAAACATTTGATATTCACAAAATAGTTTTAAAATCTTAAATAAGCTACATTTTAGAACTGCTCCATGGATATCAAACTGTATTTATTATTCACGAAAACAGACTTTATGAAAAAAAATATTCATTAAATAACTTGCTCTGTGAATATGTGACAGTAAGCATTAAGTAAACATTATAAACAGACCATCCACACAGAAAACATTGGGGACTAATATAATATAGATACTCTAGTACAGAAGAAAATATGTGAAGTCAGAAGTTAGACTCAATTTGAATTGAGGTATCATCACCTGTCACATTTATCAGCACACTCACAAAAACAGGCCAGGTACGGAGACTAGATGGCTGGGTGTGGTGGCTGAACTCTCCTTTATCCCTTAGAACCCTCCAGGACAGGACTAACAGCCATTAACACTGTGTTTACCTACATAACTCTAAACATCACTGAAGCTATGACAAAACACAACAGACCTCTGCTCCATTTTGTATAATTCATCAGTTCTACACTTTCAGTAAAGCAATAGGGGAACATATTTTTCAAGCTTAAAAAGGGTTGATAAATTGATTTTAAAATCTTAGTGACAACACCTTAAAGTCCCCTACCGATGTCAACCAATCAGCTGACAAAAAGGAAAATCTTGAATTCTTGAATTTATTTTCATGAGCAAGCCATTTTGTATTTTTTTTTATTTTTTTTTATTATACTGTATTTCCTGAACTGTCGCGCTTTAATGGAACAAATTGTGACAGTAGTTTCTATTTTGAAAAGACCCTATTCAAATTTAAAACTGAAAGTTTTATACTTGTTATACGCCTTGAATTGACCTGAATAACTGGTGCCCAAACCCAGAGTCAGTCAGACATGCCTATACACTCTCTGGCCCCTAATTATGCCCCTGATTGTAAACATGTGTGCTTTTCCTGTTCAGTATGTGAGCAGGCTCTGGATTCAATCTCCAGGGTCCTGCCCAATCTCAGTGGGTGTACATGAATCATTTCAAACAAAGTACATCTGTTCTGTTGTCACCGTTGCTTTAGGCTTGGGTGTTGTTATTTTTTGGTCTCTTTTACTTCCCAAGGCAACAACTGGAAGTCTGATAGGGGTGAGCGGAAGGGAGAGAGAGAGGACCAGAGGTGACAAGAGGTTTGAAGGAGACACGGTAGATATTTTATCTCCAGAGCTAGACTGCCACATTTTATGATCTGAAATACTTCACTGATAAAAGTAAAATGTTCTAGCCAGTATTATATCTACCAGGGATAACTGTGAATTGGTCTAAAACAGCAAACAAATAAATAAATACATTTTAAAAAAAGGAAGAACTGCTAATGTGAAAACCAGCTTAGGTGCACAAGGTACCCACACCTGATGAGCCTTACACTAAAACAAAGCAATGTGCCAATTATATAGCAATTTATAATTTATATAGAAACTGTGAATGAAACATGTTATTATTCCTTTAAAAGCTGCTTGGGGTCTCTGACTCACAGTTTGATAGATAGTACAATGCTTTAGGATGCCAATATTGGTTACTTTCATAACCAGTGGCTGTGATGTATCATTTTAAGTATGCAGCTTGTTCTGTTTTTTTTCCTAAAAGTGGAGCTCTGTAACTTATCTGGCTTTCATTGAAGTTCTAATAAGGTCCCTTGAGAACAGTAACAGGGTAGAGGGGTTGGGATTTATTCTTAAAAGGTAATTAATCCCACAGTAACACATGGTTCATTAGTGAAAATATAAAATCCTGGTACTCTGTTATAGTCTCAATATATTGTTTCAGAATAACAATATAGTTAGACACCAGCAACGCACATGAATATACTGAAACAAGGAAAAGCCTTAACTCCATTAGATATATCTATGCTATATGTTATGCAACCCTCTGTATGAAGGCAATATGTACTTGTGTAGTACCTGCTCACATACCACAGGGCACTCTGATAGAGTTAAAACATGCACCGTTCATATAGCCCCTAACAGTTCATCTCAAAAGGTCTTCAAATGTTTTCCATATTTACCTCTGTACTTAACTCAATTCATGCTTGCTCTAGGAGTGAGATATGAATTTCCTCTCCCAATGCAATAATGGCTTATTATTGCATGGCAATCAAATCAACAGCCTGCTATCAAAGATGTGCTCAAACCCAATTTAAATACCTGTATAGTTCTAAGTGATACAAGGCATACCGTCCATCTGTATGTCTGGGAGCGACGGGCGCTCCTCACCCCTCTCTGGCTCTGGGATCGATATGGCTCCCGGGAATGCGGCTCACCCCTCTCTGGCTCTCGGTAAGGCGGCTCAATCTATGTCTACCGTGTGGCATAACTATGGGGAGATCGTGGACGTGGTCTGCCTCAGGGTGCATCAACCAGTTCCAGATCTCCTGGGACGGTGGTGAAGGTGGTGGTGCTGTGTGTGTGTGTGTGTGTGTGTGTGTGTGTGTGTGTGTGTGGTGTACAGGCTGGCGAGTGGATATAGGCCCAGAGACAGACTGCAGTTCAAAAAAATAACTATTTTATTATAAATAAACAAAAATAAAGTGCACACGGGCAAAATAAAAATATTCAAACACAAATAAAGCACAACCAAAACAAAACTTACAAAAATAAAGGTTTCCAGGCTGGGCAATGCCTTCACTGGATTTAGAAAATTCAAAAACCACAAAACAAACACCACCCTGCTTCCTCATCTCCCTCTCCCCAAATGAGAAGCTGAGGCCTCCTTTTATATCATGTGGCTGGGCGCTGATTGATCGTTAATCAACCTAATCAACTAATACATATATCTATGGCATCACTCATTTAAGGACATGCTTTAGTATCTGTCCATATCAAGAGAACAGTGGATTAGAACAGGCTGAACAGACTCATTAGCTTTCTGGCTGGTCTATGCTCTCTTAGTATCTACTTAGTGGACAAGAGGCTGGCCAGACACACATGTACCTTAACTAAATGTGAAGAAAAAAAAAACAGTCCAGTGTATAAGCTTAGACCACAAGACCAGTACAAGCCAATATGCTGCCTTGTATAAAAAGGATAAAAGACGTGGGAGTGGTGGATGAATACCGGTAATCCACTTCAGTTGTAGTCCTTGTTTATTGAAGTAAATGTTTCAGTAAAGTGTAACTGCAATTGCAACAAATATGTTCCCACCCATTTATATCAAGTCCAATGATTTCCTAATGTTGTGGTTACCAGGATAAGTGTCAGTAGTGTAGCTCTGACTTTTCCGTTGCCATAGTAAAGCTCATTTTAAGGCGATCACAAAGTCTGTAGTCATGCTTAGGCTTTCATTGTTTCCAAACTCACTGGTGAGCGAGTATTTGCAATGTCTTGTCTACGGGTGATGCTTGCTGCTTCATCATTGGCCCAAGTTAAATATTTCCAGCTGCAGCTTGACCCCCCAGTTCAGCAATGTGGTGTTGTTACATGTTTTCATCACCCCCGCTGGGTGGACTGAGCCAGGCTGATTAGATCCAGATGGAAAACTACGCAAAGAAATGGAAAAGAAACTCCCACTGTAAGACGAGTGATTTTAGATTATGCATGTACTGTTCCCATCACACACACACAATATGTTTGTCTTGCTTTATACTCTGATCATTGATAGGGACCAGTTGTGTATTGTTTTGCCAGTTACTGAGTGTATTAATTTTGTTCCTGTCCCCTTATGATGTTTGCATTCAATCTGAGTTATTGCATACTGAAATATTTCTGTGTTTGTGTGAAGGCTGACATAGACCTAGATCTAGGTTACATTTATCTATAGCAGATAACCAGAACTAAGGAGAGGGTCCCTGAACTCAAAACCCCTTTCATCCAGACTCAGTAACAAATAAAACAAACACAGTACTCAAGTAACTGCAATTAGAACCATTCTGAAGAATTAAAAACATTAATACAGTAATACAAAACTAAGAAAATGAAATTTAAGGCTGCTTACCTTTGAACCCTTTCTGTCCCGAGTTATTTCTTGTCGAAATAAAGTTATTTAATTAAAAAGAAAATCCTTTATTGTGTATACATTAGAACAGGACAGAAAAATTTATCTTCTACATATAGTTAAACCTCACACTGGGACCTAGGAGTCCCGCAAAGTTCCAACATGATTTCCTTTACAGCAGATGTTACCATATGGCGCAAGGGAAGTGGTCCTGCCAGGACTGAAAGGGTTAACCTCCAGAAGTCTTTGAAGAAGCATTAAGAGATCAGCTCTTTACCAGTGCAGTAAACACAACGCAGTGGGTCGCACACTGGTACTGACATTGTACTGTACAGTAACTGATGCATGGCCTTGTGCCCCTAAACAGAGATTGCATTACTGTACCATTGCACGGCCAATGCATTGATACTTATCGTCTAGTAAGAGTTTAGAAACTACACACATGCAGTGTCCCAAAGAACAGTTTCTGCTTCTAATAATGTAACAGCACTGTATTCAGCATGTCAGCACACAGAGGCTTTTATTCTCCACTGTTTACCTTACTAGGCCTGCTCCTGGTGAATGTTGCCTTTGTAGGCCCGTTGCTACGACAGCAGCCTAATTATCACCCCCACCAGTATAGCACAGTCTTTTTAAAGCACACTGCAATCATTGAATTCCCTGACATAAAATTAGATGTAACATAATCAGACAAGTAATTACATTTTCAATGTATATACTGAACATGTAAATACTGTATGCATTCTACATATATCAACTAATGCATTCTAAATATACAGTATATCTATCAAGCATTTTTATGACAGCTGACAAGTTATCCTTAAGCAAAGGTGACTACTGAAACAGTAGTCCTTATTTATGTTCAATAATGAGTGACATTTCAACTCCGTAACATTAAAGAAGGTCTTCCATAGCTTTAAACACACAAAAAGTGTTAAGTTTTAACATGAGACAGACAAACACTGTGTTGAAACGTTGGTCTCATTTTGTATAGTATTGAACATTTTAGTAGACACTCAAACTGAATCGTCATCAAATCAGATTTATACTTAGTACTACATAAACTACTCTTTTAAAAGTCACATGTTATCCATTTAAGGCGAATTATATATTATAATATATATATATATATATATAATATATATATATATATATATATACACACACACACACACACACACACACACAAATATACACACACACACACACACACACACACACACACACACACACACACACACACACACACACACACGTGCCTATAGAAAGTCTACACCCCCTTTCAAAATTTTCACCATTTGTTGCCTTATAGCCTGGAATTAAAATGCATTAAAACTGTTTTTTTTTTCATTTATCTACACATCCTACCTCACAACTTCTAAGTGAAAAAAATATTCTAGAAATTTATAGTAAATTAATTAAAAATAAAAACTGAAATAGTCCCAGAATTTCACCTTCTGGTCGTGGGCGCAGCTGGCCAGGAAGTGCCCATCGCACGACTTGGCAATCTGCTCAATGCACAGTGTACAGTGCAATGGTAATATGCTTCCCCACTTCAAGAAAGTGACAATTACTGGTGGAATAGTTATTATACATGATAAATAATGTTAGGAGCAGAAACAACAACATAGATGCATACACAATACACATAATAGCAGATTTAAGTGGTAAGCACTTAGAAAATGCTTGACCATTTCAAGATTGCTTTTATGTACTGAACACACTAATGCATTCTGTGCTTCATATTGTAGACTACCCAAACAAACCACTGTCATTCATGTACGAATTTGGGAATTTGACCTTAAGGAGAAAACTGTATGTTTTTATTTGTGCTAAAAATAAAACAAATATCATACCCCCCTCTACTGGACAAAAATGGCAAATCAACAAACACTTCAGGCAGCCTAAATTATAGGAAAATATAACCTTCAATCCAACACCCCGAAAACAGTACATTAAAAACGCTGATCTATAACACCGTATTAATCACACATACTGTATGAATAATGACCATTATTTGAATCGACATTCTTAATAGGTTTTAGAATGCACTGAAATTCATTGTGCATACTGTAACAACTGTATGTTACTTTCTCAAAACCAATGAAGTACTTTCTGAATCTTAACTGTTTCTTTAAATCAAAACACAAATGTTGAGCCCATGAACGGACACTTTCTGCATGTACTAAAAACTTATATGAGAGATGACATGTTCTCCAGTAAGGTAGGTCTACATTTATTTTCATTCCAAGTCTATTCAATTTAAGGTTTTTAATTTGAAATGATATGGGTCTATATAATAACATTCTTCTCAGAGAGCAGTTGAGTCCTTTAGATAGCGCACTATATTGAGTTTTTTTTTTTTTACCAGCCTCTTACCTTATAACTCCATCTGTAGATGCAGCACACAGAATGCTATCAGTAATCGGTATGATGCTGTCAACAGACTCAGTCTTCACTGCAAAGAGGTCTCTAGTGGCACCAAACCTATCCCAGTTAAAGAGGTAAATCATCCTTACCTTCATGATTGCCACAGAGGTGAGATCCCCATTTTGAAACTCAGACAGGAGGTCGAAGCTCCGCCTCGTAATGTTAAACACTCCCATTGTCCCATCTCCACTGAATATGGAAAGAAAATGTTTTAAATGAGTTCTTTTCAATACACAGAGTACAGTATTGTTTTGTAGGTTTTGAAACTGGGTGTTTGAAATGCCCCCCTTATTCCGCTTCAGTACCTTTGTGTAACGTGCCAGTTTGCACAGTTGTGTTTCATATTCCCCAGTATACCTGGTAGTAAGGATGATCTTCTTGTCGTGGTCGAAGGCCATGCCACTGATGTACTCCTCGTGCTGCTTCAACTCCACGAAGGCGGTGACCCTGCGCAGGTCCCACACTTTCAGGGTGCCGTTATCATTCACAGCATGCTGAATAGCTTCTTTTTAAAAGCGCCAATGCACAGTTGAATCAAATTTGATTCCCAGGATGAAGGCCACCATGACCTAGACTCTGAAACTATCTTAAGGATCTCACCATTCCCTGAGGATTTTAGGCATTGTTCACGTACAATCTGCTGAATCAAAACAGGCATACTTGCATATCTTTTAACCATATTTGTGTACATTAGAAAAACATTTAAAACATACATAAATAAAGAATGTTCACACCAAGTGTTGCAAAGACGTAAGAGTGGCAGACATACAGGATATCCATGACAAAATAACCCAAATAACAGAACATCAAAACAGATCCAGGGTCAAAGCTTCAGTACCTGTGTGCCTTTGGTATCCTTTTGACTAGCTTTCCTCCCTCCACGTCCATAATGTGGACAGATTTGTCCTTAGATATGCTGAAGAGTTCTAGGTGGAAAACAGTCCACATGAAAGTCAGCAACACTCATTGGATAACTCTGAAGCACAGCTTGCTATAGACCACCTAATGCAAGATAAGATTTATTGATGTCATACCATACCATATTTTTTTTGCAAACTACAACAGGAGGAATAATGTGAGACAAACATTTGGACATGGTACTGTTTGTTCGATGAGGGACAAGAACACGAGGAATCATTTCGCCAAATCAGATAATCAAGGTAACTCCGATATGCTCAGTCTCACAAAATCATGCATTCTTCTTCTTCTTATTATTATTATTATTGTAGAAAAATATTAAAGCAGGACAGATCCACAGAGATGCAACATCTTTTTATCCAGGGATGTCCGGACCGCAGCGACTGGGGAATTCCTGAACTTAATTTCAAAAATCACATCTCCTGTAGTACAGGGTCCTGTATATTACCACCAAGCTGGGGCACTGGTTGAGCTTCACAATTAATGTACCATAAAAACCATAAAAAAATGCCCCAATCACACTGCATACTTACTCTCTCTGTCATGTGAAAAAGCCACCTCCCTACAGGATTTGAGGTGATGCCCGGAGGACCAGAGCTCCTTGTTCCCTCCTTCCACGCAGAAAAAGGAGTGACTAAAAAGGAAAAGCAACGTGCACAAAAACATTACTGACAATGTGACATGATAAAGAGAAGCTGTACATCCCTTAAATGCACTGTTCATTTTCTATGGAGAGCAGACATGTCTTTTGTATGGTCCCAGACAAACCATTTCTGTTAGCATTTAATGCTGCAGCACAGCTTGGGTGGCTTTTACATCCTCAAATGTATTCATTAGAAAAAGGCTTGAGGTTTTCAAATGATTTCTGTCAATTAAAACGAATATTCACATAAAGGCATTTTGAAAAGAAAGCCATTCTAGGGACTTGTAATACTGTACATGCCTTTTGAATACCCAGGTAAGCTAAATAAGCAGCCAGACTGCTTTTCATATCGCCGATATCGGGGCCGAACCCCCGACCACCTACACATAGATAACTCCATCGAGGTCCCCAGCAGCCACGATGTCCCGTGTTGGGTGGAATGCTATAGTATTCACAATGGCCTCTTATTTAATGTCTTCAGGAGTCTCTTGGTAATATACGTGCAATTGAAAAATATAAGTATATTCTACTTCTAGAATTCTGTCGATTATTGAGCAGGAGTTATTTAAAACGTTGAACGCTACAATTTGTATCTGAGCACAGGAATGAACATGATACACGCTTACACTCGGGGTAGTATTATATAGTAAGGGCTTGTTGTTTAATTTATGAAATGTTAAATAATAAAAAACTACTACTACTTTGCAGAACGAGATGTTAGTAAGCTACTATACGGACAGGGAAGTGTAAAGTAGACGTGTTTCCGTAGTGTAGTGGTTATCACGTTCGCCTAACACGCGAAAGGTCCCCGGTTCGAGACCGGGCGGAAACAGTTATTTTTTTAATTTAGTTGCATGTATTTAAAATAGCAACCCGTTACAAATAATAATAATAAAAATATATACTTGTTAGGTCATATTGCACATATCGCAAACTTCTAAGCATCGCCTAATGTTTCCGTAGTGTAGTGGTTATCACGTTCGCCTCACACGCGAAAGGTCCCCGGTTCGAAACCGGGCGGAAACACGTGTTTTTTTTTTTCTTTTTGGTTTTTTAAATCTGTTATATTTATTAGGCGCGGCTGCATTTTTATAACAACGTGGCAGGTGGTTGCATTTATTTGAGTACTGTACATCCAGATTATCCTGTGCATCATTCATCGGGTCGAGAATTGATACATTTCTTACTACCCCATGAAGCCATTTTACCATATGGTCAGTCCACTGATACAGTGATTAGTTTAAAAACTGTTCACATTTAAAACGTAAATTTGATACACCTGGGAGTGCTGCTGTGAATTTCTATGCAGCTCAGCAAAGACCCCACGGTCCACAGTCCTGGAATGAGATGAGTGTTCATAGCCTGCTGAATAGCTTCTTTTTAAAAGCGCCAATGCACAGTTGAATCAAATTTGATTCCCAGGATGAAGGCCACCATGACCTAGACTCTGAAACTATCTTAAGGATCTCACCATTCCCTGAGGATTTTAGGCATTGTTCACGTACAATCTGCTGAATCAAAACAGGCATACTTGCATATCTTTTAACCATATTTGTGTACATTAGAAAAACATTTAAAACATACATAAATAAAGAATGTTCACACCAAGTGTTGCAAAGACGTAAGAGTGGCAGACATACAGGATATCCATGACAAAATAACCCAAATAACAGAACATCAAAACAGATCCAGGGTCAAAGCTTCAGTACCTGTGTGCCTTTGGTATCCTTTTGACTAGCTTTCCTCCCTCCACGTCCATAATGTGGACAGATTTGTCCTTAGATATGCTGAAGAGTTCTAGGTGGAAAACAGTCCACATGAAAGTCAGCAACACTCATTGGATAACTCTGAAGCACAGCTTGCTATAGACCACCTAATGCAAGATAAGATTTATTGATGTCATACCATACCATATTTTTTTTGCAAACTACAACAGGAGGAATAATGTGAGACAAACATTTGGACATGGTACTGTTTGTTCGATGAGGGACAAGAACACGAGGAATCATTTCGCCAAATCAGATAATCAAGGTAACTCCGATATGCTCAGTCTCACAAAATCATGCATTCTTCTTCTTCTTATTACTATTATTATTGTAGAAAAATATTAAAGCAGGACAGATCCACAGAGATGCAACATCTTTTTATCCAGGGATGTCCGGACCGCAGCGACTGGGGAATTCCTGAACTTAATTTCAAAAATCACATCTCCTGTAGTACAGGGTCCTGTATATTACCACCAAGCTGGGGCACTGGTTGAGCTTCACAATTAATGTACCATAAAAACCATAAAAAAATGCCCCAATCACACTGCATACTTACTCTCTCTGTCATGTGAAAAAGCCACCTCCCTACAGGATTTGAGGTGATGCCCGGAGGACCAGAGCTCCTTGTTCCCTCCTTCCACGCAGAAAAAGGAGTGACTAAAAAGGAAAAGCAACGTGCACAAAAACATTACTGACAATGTGACATGATAAAGAGAAGCTGTACATCCCTTAAATGCACTGTTCATTTTCTATGGAGAGCAGACATGTCTTTTGTATGGTCCCAGACAAACCATTTCTGTTAGCATTTAATGCTGCAGCACAGCTTGGGTGGCTTTTACATCCTCAAATGTATTCATTAGAAAAAGGCTTGAGGTTTTCAAATGATTTCTGTCAATTAAAACGAATATTCACATAAAGGCATTTTGAAAAGAAAGCCATTCTAGGGACTTGTAATACTGTACATGCCTTTTGAATACCCAGGTAAGCTAAATAAGCAGCCAGACTGCTTTTCATATCGCCGATATCGGGGCCGAACCCCCGACCACCTACACATAGATAACTCCATCGAGGTCCCCAGCAGCCACGATGTCCCGTGTTGGGTGGAATGCTATAGTATTCACAATGGCCTCTTATTTAATGTCTTCAGGAGTCTCTTGGTAATATACGTGCAATTGAAAAATATAAGTATATTCTACTTCTAGAATTCTGTCGATTATTGAGCAGGAGTTATTTAAAACGTTGAACGCTACAATTTGTATCTGAGCACAGGAATGAACATGATACACGCTTACACTCGGGGTAGTATTATATAGTAAGGGCTTGTTGTTTAATTTATGAAATGTTAAATAATAAAAAACTACTACTACTTTGCAGAACGAGATGTTAGTAAGCTACTATACGGACAGGGAAGTCTAAAGTAGACGTGTTTCCGTAGTGTAGTGGTTATCACGTTCGCCTAACACGCGAAAGGTCCCCGGTTCGAGACCGGGCGGAAACAGTTATTTTTTTAATTTAGTTGCATGTATTTAAAATAGCAACCCGTTACAAATAATAATAATAAAAATATATACTTGTTAGGTCATATTGCACATATCGCAAACTTCTAAGCATCGCCTAATGTTTCCGTAGTGTAGTGGTTATCACGTTCGCCTCACACGCGAAAGGTCCCCGGTTCGAAACCGGGCGGAAACACGTGTTTTTTTTTTTTTCTTTTTGGTTTTTTAAATCTGTTATATTTATTAGGCGCGGCTGCATTTTTATAACAACGTGGCAGGTGGTTGCATTTATTTGAGTACTGTACATCCAGATTATCCTGTGCATCATTCATCGGGTCGAGAATTGATACATTTCTTACTACCCCATGAAGCCATTTTACCATATGGTCAGTCCACTGATACAGTGATTAGTTTAAAAACTGTTCACATTTAAAACGTAAATTTGATACACCTGGGAGTGCTGCTGTGAATTTCTATGCAGCTCAGCAAAGACCCCACGGTCCACAGTCCTGGAATGGGATGAGTGTTCATAGCCTGCTGAATAGCTTCTTTTTAAAAGCGCCAATGCACAGTTGAATCAAATTTGATTCCCAGGATGAAGGCCACCACGACCTAGACTCTGAAACTATCTTAAGGATCTCACCATTCCCTGAGGATTTTAGGCATTGTTCACGTACAATCTGCTGAATCAAAACAGGCATACTTGCATATCTTTTAACCATATTTGTGTACATTAGAAAAACATTTAAAACATACATAAATAAAGAATGTTCACACCAAGTGTTGCAAAGACGTAAGAGTGGCAGACATACAGGATATCCATGACAAAATAACCCAAATAACAGAACATCAAAACAGATCCAGGGTCAAAGCTTCAGTACCTGTGTGCCTTTGGTATCCTTTTGACTAGCTTTCCTCCCTCCACGTCCATAATGTGGACAG